>NC_084731.1:17345841-17375841 GCF_033978785.1 Entelurus aequoreus | reverse complement strand
AATTTTATTTTTTTTCACAACATGATTTGATTAAATTCTTTGAGGTAAAAATTCGATTGAGAATCGGTTCAAAATGATTCTCAATTCAAAATCAATACTTTTTTATATATGCATGAAATATGGGCATTATATATTAGGGTTCAGAGTCTTTGGGCCACACATGATTCGATTCGATTCTTGGAGGTAACGATTTGATTGAGAATCGATTCAAAATTATTCTCAATTCAAAACCAATACTTTTTTAATAACCTTGAACCTTAGGGAGCACATATGCATGAAATATGGGCGTTATTATGATGAATCATATATTAAGGCTCTGATTCTTTGGGCGCTACATGATTCGATTCGATTCGATTCGATTGAGAATCGATTCAAAATGATTAATTCAAAATCAATACTTTTTTAATAACCTTGAACCCTTAGTGGGCACATATGCATGAAATATGGGCGTTATTATGATGAATCATATATATTAGGGCTCTGATTCTTCGGGCGCCACATGATTCGATTCGATTGAGAATCGATTCAAAATTATTCTAAATTCAAAATCAATACATTTTTAATAATATGCATGAAATATGGGCATTATTATTATGAATCATATATTTTTGGGCTCTGAGTCTTTGGGCGCCACATGATTCGATTCTTGGAGGTAACGATTTGATTGAGAATCGATTCAAAATTATTCTCAATTCAAAATCAATACTTTTTTAATAACCTTGAACCCTTAGGGGGCACATATGAATGAAATATGGGCATTATTTTGATGAATCATATATTTTAGGGCTCTTGTGTCTGGGCGCCACATGATTCGATTTGATTCTTGGAGGTAACGATTCGATTGACAATCGATTCAAAATTATTCTCAATTCAAAATGAATACTTTTATAATAACCTTGAACCCTTAGGGGGCACATATGCATGCAATATGGGCGTTATGATGAATCATATATATTAGGGCTCTGATTCTTCGTGCGCCACATGATTTGATTCGATTGAGAGTCAATTCAAAATTATTCTAAATTAAAAATCAATACTTTTTTAATAACCTTGAACCATTAGGGGGCACATATGCATGAAATATGGGCATTATTATGATTAACTATATATATTAGGGCCCTTAATCTGGGCGCCACATGATTCGATTCTTGGAGGTAACGATTCGATTGAGAATCGATTCAAAATGATTCTCAATTCAAAATCAATACTTTTTTAATATCCTTGAACCCTTAGGGGGCACATATGCATGAAATATGGGCATTATTATGATGAATCATATATGTTAGGGCCCTGAGTCTGGGCGCCACATGATTCAATTTGATTCTTGGAGGTAACGATTCGATTGAGAATCGATTAAAAATGATTCTCAATTCAAAATCAATACTTTTTTTAATAACCTTGAACCCTTAGGGGGCACATATGCATGACATATGGTCGTTATTATGACGAAACATATATATTAGGGCTCTGATTCTTCGGGCGCCACATGATTCGATTCGATTGAGAATCGATTCAAAATGATTCTCAATTCAAAGTCAATACTTTTTTATTAACCTTGAATCCTTAGGGGGCACATAGGCATGAAATATGACAAAATATGGCCTAATATATATATGATGGATCATATATATTAGGGATCTGAGTCTGGGCGCCACATGATTCGATTCGATTCTTGGAGGTAACGATTTGATTGAGAATCGATTCAAAATTATTTTCGATTCAAAATCAATACTTTTTTAATAACATTGGGTGCCACTTCTATGATTAACTACATTCCTCCATAAATTAGACAAACAGCTCTGATACATTTTTATAGTACTTAAAATAAAACTGTGTAGAATTTTATTAAACTAAACATTTAATAAAGTCAAATACAAATAAGGCAACAAGAGAAGTATCCAACACTTCTCTTTTCTAAAGTCTATCCGTGCAGCAGATATGGTATATATATATATATATATATATATATATATATATATATATATATATATATATATATATATATATATATATATATATATATATATGTATGTATATGTATGTATATATATATATGTATGTATATATGTATGTGTATATATGTATATATATATATATATATGTATATGTATGTATATGTATATGTATGTATATGTATATGTATGTATATATGTATATATATATATATATATGTATATATATATGTATGTATATATATATGTATATACATATATATATATATGTATGTATATATATATATATATATATATATATATATATATATATATATATATATATATATATATATATATATATATATATATATATATATATATATATATATTTAAATTATAAATAAATAAATGGGTTGTACTTGTATAGCGCTTTTCTACCTTCAAGGTACTCAAAGCGCTTTGACACTATTTCCACATTTACCCATTCACACACACATTCACACACTGATGGCGGGTGCTGCCATGCAAGGCGCTAACCAGCAGCCATCAGGAGCAAGGGTGAAGTGCTTTGCCCAAGGACACAACGGACATGACTAGGATGGTAGAAGGTGGGAATTGAACCCCAGTAACCAGCAACACTCCGATTGCTGGTACAGCCACTCTACCAACTTCGCCACGCCGTCCCATTTATATATATATATATATATATATATATATATATATATATATATATATATATATATATATATATATATATATATATATATATATATATATATATATATATATATATATATATATATATATATATATATATAAGAAAAAACAGGCTATTTCATCCGTACAAGCCTGTTTTATTATAAAATCCCCTGAAGAACAGGGAAACCTGTGAAACAGGCTTGTAGGGATGAAATAGCCTCTGTGTTTTTTCCTGACCTAACTTATATTCCCCCTATTTAAGGATCAAGGCAACTGACGCTGCATATGGTGGCTGTGCATTTGTGAAATCGGTCGTTCATAGGAATGAAAAATCGATGAAAAAATATACGTACATATCTTTTTAAATCTACTTAGGATTTTTTTTTTAATAGTTACAAATAAGAATCGCAATTCATTTGAAAATAGATTTTTGTGACACCCCTAATATGTAATATATATATTATTTAGGGCTGCAACTAACGATTAATTTGATAATCGATTAATCTGTCGATTATTACTTCGATTAATCGATTAATAATCGGATAAAAGAGACAAACTACATTTCTATCCTTTCCAGTATTTTATTGGAAAAAAAACAGCATACTGGCACCATACTTATTGTGATTATTGTTTCTCAGCTGTTTGTACATGTTGCAGTTTATAAATAAAGGTTTATAAAAAAATAAAAATTGTTAATTAATCACCAACTATTTTTATAACCGATTTGAATCGATTTAATCGATTAGTTGTTGCAGACATAATATTATTATATATATAACTTTTTAAAAATGAATTGCTTTTTTCCTCCTTGTTCCAGGATGGTCCTCTCAGGGCGTCTGTGTTTACTTACTCTGGCACGGGTTTGCATCTCTGCTGCTGCCGTTGGCGGGCCTCCAGGGACGGTCGTTGTAGAGCGACGCACACTTCTCACAGTGGTAGCCTGCTGTGTGGTGAGTACACACACACCGACCTGACACCTGTAAGGCACATGGCGGGGTTTTCAGCAACCTCGCCCCAAACACATACTTTCAAGAGGCGGCCTTCAAATAAAGAATCCACCAGCCACAACAACAAAGAAGCTATTTCACAAATGACAGAAGTGGGGGAGAGTTTGGGTGTTTCTAATATTTAGATTGTAGCTAAATTAAGTACTATAATATTTGAAACCGCTGCACTACAAAAAACAAACTCCTTGTCTCTTTGTGTCACTCTTGTGTCAGTTTTCTTTAAATTGTGTTCCAAATGTGGTGGCTTGTCGATGAAAATCCAGTAACATGGTCTCAAAATGTTTAACTGGCACCTCATAAAAAACATACCCACCTGTTATTTTCTCCACCTAATCATGCCACACTAATAAACATCTTTTTACTTTATTAATACCTCTCTCTGAGTCAATTAAAAGTGAGCATTTTAATGTTTGTTTACTCTTGTATTGTATGTCATTAGATTATCCATGTGGAGATCAGCCCATATTTGGTAAATATAACTATACAAAACACCATAAACATACCATGTCTTCCACCTAAACTACTATAAAAAATATTGTATTAGTTTATCAATACAAATAATTACACATTTTGTAAAAGTTATCGTATTTTCCGGACCATAGGGCGCACCGGATTATAAGGCGCACTGTCGATGAGCGGGTCTAGTCAGCTCTATTTTCATACAAAAGGCGCACCGGATTATAGGGCTTGTTATTATTTGTTTCTAGATGTAAAACACTTCCTTGTGGTCTACATAACATGTAATGGTGGTTCTTTGGTGAAAATGTTGCATAGATTATGTTTTACAGACCACCTTCGAGTTGCTTTCTGACGCCGTTTTGTGGGCGGTCTTATTTACGTGGCTCACCTTCGGCAGCGTCTTTTCTCCGTCATCTTTGTTGTAGCGGTGTAGCGTGCAAGGACGGGAGTGGAAGAAGTGTCAAAAGATGGAGCTAACTGTTTTAATGACATTCACACTTTACTTCAATCAATAACGGAGCAGCATCTTATCCGTGGCTCACTAGTGCAATAACAAGGCCGGAAATGTGTCCTGTGAAAAAAACATCCGACCGGAACTCTCTAATAACTAAAGTTCCTTGGGTGAATAATGTAAACTCACTACACCGGTATGTTTTAGCGCTTTCATGGCGAGTTTACTGACAGATATAAGTAAGAACTTTACACTACTTTATATTAGAAATGGCAACAGTGGAGGATGAATGTCCCATAACAAGAACATAGAGAAAGAGAAGAAGCTTATCAACTACGGCGGACACGTGTATATTTTCAGGACTTATGCAGATCCCAAATACAGATCAGCAGGTACCAAAGGCTAAGAAAAGTTGGTTGTGCATAATATTGCGAAACAAAACGCCAGATAATGTCTTACCTTATACACACACCATAATAATACTCCTATGTTGAAGCACAGTACAATCCATCAAGTGGTGCGGCTTCATAGCTTACCAAAGTCCTACTAAAACATTTTGATAGATTTTTGAGCGCCGTGTGTAATGTTCTATTTTGTCAATGGAACATATAAAATCTTGGTTTTGTTTACTTGAGTCATATTGCAGTCTACACATACTGTATCTCTTATGTGTGACTGCCATCATATTGCCGTCTACAAGTATCTCTTATGTGTGACTGCCATCTACTGGTCACACTTATCATTTCACCATGTACCAAATAAAATAGCTTTGAGGTCGGTTAGGACAACCAGAATTATTCTGTATATTAGGCGCACTGTCGAGTTTTGAGAAAATGGAAGGATTTTAACTTCGCCTTATAGTCCGAAAAATACGGTACAATCCCTGTTTTTACAGTGCATTGCTGTAAATGGGAAAAGGGTACCACTGATGATTTTACGGTAAAATTCTGGCGACTGAGCAGCCAGCTTTTTACAGTCAAATCTACTTACCGTATTTTTTGGACTATAAGTCGCAGTTTTTTTCATAGTTTGGCCGGAGGTGCGACTTATACTCAAGAGCGACTTATGTGTAAAATATCAAATAATATTATTTAGCTCATTCACCTAAGAGACTAGACCAGGGGTCGGCAACCCGCGGCTCTAGAGCCGCATGCGGCTCTTTAGCGCCGCCCTAGTGGCTCTCTGGAGCTTTTCAAAAATGTATGAAAAATGGAAAAAGATGAGGGGAAAAAATATATTTTTTGTTTTAATATGGTTTCTGTAGGAGGACAAACGTCGCACAAACCTCCCTAATTGTTATAAAGCACACTGTTTATATTAAACATGCCTCACTGATTCGAGTATTTGGCGAGCGCCGTTTTGTCCGACTAATTTTGGCGGTCCTTGAACTCACCGCAGTTTGTTTAAATGTATAACTTTCTCCGACTTTCTAGGACGTGTTTTATGCCACTTCTTTTTCTGTCTCATTTTGTCCACCACACTGTTAACGTTGTGCGTGAAGGCACAAAGGTGAGTTTTGTTGATGTTATTGACTTGTGTGGAGTGCTATTCAGACATATTTGGTCACTGCATTAATGCTAGCTAATCGATGCTAACATGCTATTTAGGCTAGCTATTTGTACATATTGCATCATTATGCCTCATTTGTAGCTATATTTGAGGTAATTTGGTTTCCTTTAAGTCATCTTAATTCAATTTATATCTCATGACACACTATCTGTATGTAATATGGCTTTTAATTTTTTGCGGCTCCAGACAGATTTGTTTTTGTATTTTTGGTCCAATATGGCTCTTTCAACATTTTGGGTTGCCGACCCCTGGACTAGACGTATAAGATTTCATGGGATTTAGCGATTAGGAGTGACAGATTGTTTGGTAAACGTATAGCATGTTCTATATGTTATAGTTATTTGAATGACTCTTACCATAATATGTTACGTTAACATACCAGGCACGTTCTCAGTTGGTTATTTATGCCTCATATAACGTACACTTATTCAGCCTGTTGTTCACTATTCTTTATTTATTTTAAATTGCCTTTCAAATGTCTATTCTTGGTGTTGGCTTTTATCAAATAAATTTCCCCAATAAATGCGACTTATACTCCAGTGCGACTTATATATGTTTTTTTCCTTCTTTTTCGGCCGGTGCGACTTATACTCCGGAGCGACTTATACTCCGAAAAATATGGTACTTTTTTTTACAGTGTAGCCTTGCAGACATTCCATCAATGATTGTGCGGCCACTTTGGGCATCCCTGGTCTAAAAGACTGTTGTGAACTTCCTGAAAAGCCACTCACCGTGTTACTGTCCTGTTGTGTGTCTTGGTTGCTGTGGAGCGGAACACAAAACTCAGCGTGTCCGTGACACAGACACGTCCCTTGAGCCAGAAGGTTATAAACGGCAAACGGTTCGAAAGCAGGTGGTTCTGTGGTTGGTGAAAGAAATGTGGGCTGCGGTTCTTCTAGGGAGGGTTGCGGGGGCGAAGGACACGTCCGAGCTTTCAGCAGTTTAATACGGAGGTTGGTGAGGGTCAGGCGGGCAAGAGCCTCCGGGCTGTACGGGTCTAGAACTGTCTCTCTGCCGGGGTCCAGTATCCGTAAAATCACCTTAAGAAGAGAGAGTGCGTTAGTTGGAAGGAGACTGCTGACATGGCGTGCTCGTACACCTTACCTCCCCGCCGCTACACGGTGCTGTGCTGCTGTAACGGGACGTACACAAAGAGCCAGGCTGATTAAAATCATCGGGCAAACCAAACTCCATGCTACAGTTGTGTGCAAACACCTTAAGGACATCCCAGGATTTCCCAAAGTCAGGCGAGCGCTCGACGGCCATGGCGGCCGGCCGCGGCGAGCGGAACAACAAAACCACATGGGACAGACAGAAGTGTGTTCCCAGGTCCAGGTGGATCTCATCGTGTCCTCCTTGCGCTGCACTGGATTCCCACCAGGTATTTGGATGCGAGAAGGGGTCGTCCGTCATGTGACTAGGCGGGTGGGGGCAGGGGGTGGTGTCGTTCCCACAGCCGCCTGAGAGGATGGTGAGGCCCCTGCCTGTAGCCAGGTTCCTAATGGGCGGACTGCAGGCATGGTCTGCACACCTGGAGACTGAAACAGATGCACAGTCAGTGGCACACCTTATTATAAACCAGACCTGGGTAAATGAAGGCCCGTTAAGTTTTCAATCTGGCCCGCCGGACATTCCTAAATTATTTTTTTAGATCTTTAAGATGGAAAGTGTAGCTGCCATTATGATGTGCAGTGATGTTTTCAAATGGCCGTAAGTCTTCAACTATACTAAGTCTTTCAATGCTTGGGATCTGCGCTTTAGCATGATGTACTAGTTACTATGGTAATCTAATTAGTTACTATCAGTGTTTCCCACACATTCATTTATTTGTGACGGCCTGCCACGAAAGAATTACGTCCTCCACAAATACAAAAAAAAAAAAAAAAAAAAATTTTTTTTTTGTCCTGTCCAGCTTCTCAGGCAAATCATATAGTTGATGTAGATGCCCATATCGGCTGTTCAGATTTACTTTACAAAAGAGAAGTGTAGGATACTTCTCTTGTTGCCTTATTTGTATTTGACCACTACTGTTTTCTGTTTATTTGTTACTGACTGTGGCAGGACACCTCTGCCTCTGTTTCACTTTATGTTGCTGGTAAATAATATGGTTGTAGTAGTAGGCTAAAGTTAAATTCTTTAGTATGCACTAATTAAAGGGGCAGAGCTTTAAGAGACATTTTAGCTTTTATATTTTATCAGATATATTTTTTGTAAGAACCACAATTAATAAATATATTTCAGTGAATAACTTATTGTTCAAATCTGTATATAAATATGTACATAAAGTGTTGTAATTATATTGTAAAATGGATGGATGGATGGATGGACGTTTAAAACAAAACTGTTATTATTAATTAGTAAGTATACATTTTTTGAGCCTTTTTAGAGAAAATCATATCATTGTAGTAAATTACGCAAATTACTCGATGATGTCATGGTGACCACGCCCATAGCCACGCCCATAGTCACGCCCCCACCGCCACATGTATCTTGGCAGTTTATGGGAAACACTGACTATGGTAATCTAATTAGTTACTATGGTAATCTATAGTATGTGGGCTCTGTACCGCTGATGTCGTTCTGGCTTGTGCAGCCCTTTGAGACACTTGTGATTAAGGGCTATATAAATAAACATTGATTGATTGATTAATTGATCTAATTAGTTACTATGGTAATCTAAATCACAGCAGCTCAGACGAGGTACCAAGCAGTGTGGGTGGGGAGCGTTTCCACAGAGTGTTTCCAGACCGGCCAGCCTGAAATGCGGGTGTCAGAGACAGACGCGGAAGGAGATTTTTACAACAAAGTTCTAAAGCTTAGTGATGTATCAGATTGTAGGTGGTTTATGCGTTCATATTTCGCTGTGTTTGTTGCATTTTTGTTGCGTTTTGCGTGATTGTAAAATATGCCAATCAAGAGAGGGTGTGACGTTCATATGTTGTCAATATTCAGTGTTTTATCGTTCATAGTTAATATTGTAAATCCCACATTCTTTTTTTTCATCTACATTCTGGGTGTCTCATTCAGTAAAAAAAATGTGAAATTCCATTCCGATTTTTAAGGCAGTCTGTCATAACGTTTTTAGCATTCAATCGGACATTATTGTGAGATTTTGTATTAGTGTTCCTAAAAATAGGACCCAATCACACATACTGTATAGCAGATTTTCACAGCTTGTGTGTGTGTGTGTGTGTGTGTGTGTGTGTGTGTGTGTGTGTGTGTGTGTGTGTGTGTGTGTGTGTGTGTGTGTGTGTGTGTGTGTGTGTGTGTGTGTGTGTGTGTGTGTGTGTGTGTGTGTGTGTGTGTGTGTCTGCGTGTCTGCATAGATAGATAGAGATATGTACAGAGGTGGGTAGTAACGCGCTACATTTACTCCGTTACATCTACCTGAGTAACTTTTGGGATAAATTGTACTTCTAAGAGTAGTTTTAATGCAACATACTTTTACTTGAGTATATTTATAGAGAAGAAACACTACTTTTACTCCGCTCCATTTATCTACATTCAGCTCGCTACTCGCTACTGATTTTTATCGATCTGTTAATGCACGCTTTGTTTGTTTTGGTTTGTCAGACAGACCTTCAAAGTAGGATCTATCGCATGCCTGCGTTTCACCAATCAGATGCAGTCACTGGTGACGTTTGACTCCGTTTCACCAATCAAACAGAGCCAGGCGGTCACGTGATTAACTGCACATAAAGTTTCAGCGGCAAACAACAACAAGCTTAAGCTTACATGAACTCAACGTCAAATTTGAGGAAGCACATCGCGGTAAGTAACGTTAGTAGATATTTTGGCTGTCAGCGTAGGCTGATGTTAGCTTCCCTGCTATGAATCACTGTCAAATGTACATCGTGTGGGGACATTTATTAACGCACTGCAGCCTCATAGACAGACAGAGACACACACACACACACACACACACACACGCATGCATAGAAACACCAATCAGAAGTGCACAGTGTGTTCCCAGGTGCAGCCCACACCTATCAGTTTATGGTTTGCGTAAAGGCTAACTTGTTATTTTCCTTTGTAATCTCTGCCTACTGAGCCTATGGTGCTGTTAAGTTATTGTGGCTCAATTTGCCTTAATTTTTTTTTATATTAATGTATTATTATTTAATATATATTATTGTTTTAGTTGCTTAAGAGATATTCCTGGCTCTGAATTTGCTCATTGCTATTTTTATGTTTTTGTGCACTATTTGTTGCCGTCATCATTAAACGAACAGGTTACTCATCAGTTACTCAGTACTTGAGTAGTTTTTTCACAACATACTTTTTACTTTTACTCAAGTAAATATTTGGGTGACTACTCCTTACTTTTACTTGAGTAATAAATCTCTAAAGTAACAGTACTCTTACTTGAGTACAATTTCTGGCTACTCTACCCACCTCTGGATATATATCAGATCTCTATAGATAGATATATTGGCACCGACACATTTTTTTCTCTTAATATGGCCCCCCGAGTCAAAATAATTGCCCAGGCCTGTAATAAACCCTCAAGGTCATGGATGATTCACGTGTGTTTCTTAGTTCTTAGTTACATACAACCTATACCCCCCCCCCTATGGACTCTCAGGTTCCCTTTATAGCGCGGCAGCAATGCCTGTGACATTTCCAGGATGTAAAGCGATAGACAAAATGCGTCCTGTAACCGAAGAAGGACTATTATGAGAAAAGAAAATGGCTCCCTTAGCAAATGCAACCGCTTGAAAAAGAGCTGTCAAAAATTCTGCCTTTACAAAAATAATAATGCTCAGTTTTGATTTACACTGTCAGAGAGGTACTCTTTAACAATGTATTTATTATTGTGGTTTGCTGTAGTGTAAGCCAACACTGCATCATATTTACAGAAGACGTGTCGTATATTCATGTAGTAACAGTGCAGACAAGTGTCAAACTCAAGGCCAGGGGGCCAGATCTGGCCCACCACGTCATTTTATGTGGCCTGCGAAAGCCTGGAATTAATATGCTTCAGTAAAGTATTTTCATCTTTTCTTACTAAATGTATTTGTTCTTTCCATTTTTACATGAATTAATACACGTACTGCATGCAATTGCATACTTTTTAAACTTTAATTTGAGCTAATAATGAAACACAATATATTATAATACATTCCAATACATTATTGTAGCAATTTTTTGTTGGAATAAAAACAAACACCTGATAACTAAATTATTCGGTATCCATCAAATTGTACACTTTAAAAATGACAATTGACTTTATGGTAAAAATATGGCGACTGAGCTGCCTTTTTTAAATTTATTTTTATTATTTTTTTACAGAAAAACGTTTGTACTGTTTTTACATATACAATAATACACTATAAAAACAACAACCATAATTTTAACGGTAAAAAATTATGGCAGCGCCGTTGCATGAGGTTTACCGTATAAAACAGTGTTACTGTTTTCCATTCCATTTACAGTATATTATGTAAAAAAAATTAAAATTAAAAAAGACAGCAAATTTTATGGTTAAATTCTGAAGCCTGAGTACAGTAAAATCTTAAGATTATTTTTTTTTACAGCATACTTAAAAAAAAGATAACAAATGCATGATAATTATGCAAAATAATTCATGATAATTATGCATGATTATTAAAAGTCACATTCTGGCTACTACTACTTTTTTAGGAAAAAAAAATAACACCAAAGAATTTAGGGGGGGGTTTAGGAATATTTTAGGGAGATTTAAGTCCCCCTAAAAAGGCCAAATTATCTCACCGGTTTATCATCACCTATATGTGTAATATCTGTAATTTTAACTGCGAAAAAATGGCCAAAAAATATTGAAGATAAAGTTCAGCGCCATACCACACCCACATGTAATGGCGTAGGCAAAATAAGTTTGCAATTTATCATCACCTTTATGTGTAGTATCTGTAACTTTAATCGGGACTCATTTGGCCAAAGTGCCTAGGAGGAGTTCGTTAAAGTACGACCCCTTTTTTTGACGAAACAAATGCCAAAAACCATCGCAGTTCGGCACCATACCACGCCCACATCTTATGGCGTAGAAAACATTTGTTGGCAATTTATCATCAGCTTTATGTGTAATATCTGTAACACATTTGGTCAAATCCCTAGGAGGAGTTCGTTAAAGTTCAACCCCTTTTTCCGCCGAAAAATTACCAAAAAACATTGAAGATAAAGTTTGGCGCTATACCACGCCCACATCTTATGGCGTAGGAAAAGTTATTTGGCAATTTATCATCAGCCTTATGTGTAGTATCTGTAACTTTAACTGTGACACATTTGGTCAAAGTCCCTAGGAGGAGTTTGTTAAAGTACGACCCCTTTTTTCACCGACAAATGACCAAAAAACATTGAAGATAAAGTTTGCCGCCATACCACGCCCACATCCTATAGCGTAGGAAAAGTTAGTTGGCAATTTATTATCAGCTTTTTGTGTAGTATCTGTAACTTTAACTGTGACACATTTGGTCAAAGTCTGTAGGAGGAGTTTGTTAAAGTTCAACCCTATTTTTCGCCGAAAAATTACCAAAAAGCATTGAAGATAAAGTTTGGCGCCATACCACGCCCACATCTTATGGCGTAGGAAAAATGTGTTCACAATTTATCATCGACTATATGTGTAATATCTGTAATTTTAATTGTGACTCATCTGGTCAAAGTCCCTAGGAGAAGTTTGTTAAAGTACGACCCCTTTTTTCACCGACAAATGACCAAAAAACATTGAAGATAAAGTTCGGCGCCATACCACGGCCACATCCTATAACGTAGGAAAATTTGTTGGCAATTTATCTTCGTCTATATGTGTAATATCTGTAACTTTAATTGCGACTTATTTGGTCAAAGCCCCTAGGAGGAGTTCGTTAAAGTACGACCCCTTTTTTGGACGGAAAAAATGCAAAAAACCATTGCAGCAGAGTTCGGCGCCATACCACGCCCACATCTTATGGTGAAGAAAAATTTGTTGGCAATTTATCATCAGCTTTGTGTAATATTTGTAACTTTAACTGTGAGACATTTGGTCAAAGTCCCTAGGAGGAGCTTGTTAAAGTACAACCCCTTTTTTTCGCCGAAAAATGGCCAAAAAACATTGAAGATAAAGTTCAGCGCCATACCACGCCCACATCTTATGGCGTAGGAAAAATGTGTTCTCAATTTATCATCGCCTAAATGTTTAATATCAGTAATATTAATCCCGACTGATTTGGTCAAAGTCCCTAGGAGGAGTTCGTTAAAGTACGACCCCTTTTTTTTTGCGGAAAAATGGAAGACGAAAACCAAGATGGCCGACTTCCTGTTCGTTTTCAGGTATGGGTTCCTCAGACTTTAATGTGCGTCCTGTCATGATGGACGTCTCCTGCGATTTTCGTGTTGATACGTGAAACTGGTAGGAAGGGCTAATTATTTTCTCCTTTTAAAGGTGGCGCTGGAGAGGCAATTTTGAAATTTTTAATCAATCAATTAATCAAAATGTATTCATAAAGCGCTTTTCATACATAAAAGAAATGCAACGCAAAGTGCTTTAAAAACAATAACCCGATGACCCATATCCCCCATTATCACAACACACACACATGCAACTATATGAAGAAATGAATGCATGGTCGAGTACAGAGGAGACATGTGAGTAAACACTATCACAGGAGGTCATCAGACCAATTTTTAATAAGGGTACCTTAGACAAAGTTTTTAATACTGACAACATGAGACTAGACAGTTAGTTTGCTTAATGCAAATGTGCTTAATTGTATTGTCCGTAGTTGACTTGGACTTAGACTTAGACAAACCTCAATGATCCACAAGGGAAAGTGTTCCACACAGTAGCTCAGTTAGAAAGGATGGAAAGGATAATGCACATAAGGGCACTAAAGAGGGCGAAAAACTATGTAAAAAGTAGACCAAAAATGTACCATAATATATAACAATATGAAATATAACATATGTAATATATACACTACCGTTCAAAAGTTTGGGGTCACCCAAACAATTTTGTGGAATAGCCTTCATTTCTAAGAACAAGAATAGACTGTCGAGTTTCAGATGAAAGTTCTCTTTTTCTGGCCATTTTGAGCGTTTAATTGACCCCACAAATGTGATGCTCCAGAAACTCAATCTGCTCAAAGGAAGGTCAGTTTTGTAGCTTCTGTAACGAGCTAAACTGTTTTCAAATGTGTGAACATGATTGCACAAGGGTTTTCTAACCATCAATTAGCCTTCTGAGCCAATGAGCAAACACATTGTACCATTAGAACACTGGAGTGATAGTTGCTGGAAATGGCCTCTATACACCTATGTAGATATTGCACCAAAAACCAGACATTTGCAGCTAGAATAGTCATTTACTACATTAGCAATGTATAGAGTGTATTTCTTTAAAGTTAAGACTAGTTTAAAGTTATCTTCATTGAAAAATAAGGACATTTCATTGTGACCCCAAACTTTTGAACGGTAGTGTATATATACTGTATATGCAACATCACGCTTCAAATATTGCAGCTTCACCACATTGCTGATTTTTTGAGGACATATTTTTTGGTCCTAAATTAAGCATTTTCAATCATGAAATGGCTAAATGAAGTAAAAATATCAATACTATGGTATTGGCCACTAGATGAGACCAAACTAATCAGAGTGCACTGTTCAGTATCGTGGCCACTGATTGGCTCAGCCACAGACAGTTTAACTGCAGTTTATTGGATTAAAAGACTATAAAGGGGACTAAAGGGTGTTATTTCTGATCTAGAGGGCTCTCATAAAGTAAAAAAACTAACATATTTTGAAGGTTGTAAACAGGTTTTGTATGCCCTATATATTTTTTATTATTAATGATTCTTACTTTGCGAAAATTCATTCATCGCTCTTATATCCAGAATCAATTAACAGTGTCAACAGTGTCAATCTACAATGTAAATAGTCATGTAAATAAAGAAAACACATTGAATGAGGTGTCCAAACTTATGGACTGTACTGTATGTAGCTTAAAAAAATAACAATAATAATAAATAAATAAAAAAGATTTTAAAAAATATACATATACAATACATATATAATAAATAAATAAAAGTAAATAAAATCTTGCATAATTAATCATGTAAAAAGTAAAATACGAATGACTTCAATAAAATCATTACCGTATTTTTCGGAGTATAAATCGCTCCGGAGTATAAGTCGCACCGTCCGAAAATGCACAATAAAGAAGGAAAAAAACATATATAAGTTGCACTGGAGTATAAGTCGCATTTTTGGGGGAAATGTATTTGATAAAAGCCAACACCAAGAATAGACATTTAAAAGGCAATTTAAGATAAATAAAGAATAGTGAACAACAGGCTGAATAAGTGTACGTTATATGAGGCATAAATAACCAACTGAGAACGTGCCTGGTATGTTAACGTAACATATTATGGTAAGAGTCATCCAAATAACTATAACATATAGAACATGCTATACGTTTACCAAACAATCTGTCACTCCTAATCGCTAAATCCCATGAAATCTTATACGTCTAGTCTCTTAGGTGAATGAGCTAAATAATATTATTTGATATTTTACGCTAATGTGTTAATCATTTCACACATAAGTCGCTCCTGAGTATAAGTCGCACCCCCGGCCAAACTATGAAAAAAACTGCCACTTATAGTCCGAAAAATACGGTAAATAGTCATGAAAATAAAGAAAACACATTGAATGAGGTGTCCAAAATTTTGACCTGTACTGTATGTAGCTTAAAAAAATAAAATAAAAAAGATTTTAAAAAATATGAATATACAATAAATATATAATAAATAAATAGAAGTAAATAAAATCTTACATAACTAATAATGTAAAAAGTACAATACGAATGACTTCAATAAAATAATTAATATTAGGTAAAAGCCAAATCAAAAATAATAACAAATACCATTAAAGACCAAAATGGGCCGTGTTGTAACTTGAATCTTAAACACCAGCACGGTGATTTAGGGTAATACCCGCACACCTTATGATTCACCCACATGAAACAGTGCACCTCACCTGCACGGCTCCGCACCACCACCACCAACACCCAGCTGAGCGCGAGTATCATCCTCTGACCACCTTTCAGCAACATCACCAACGCTTCTCTTTACAATCTCGATCCAGAAAGCAGCAATGGCATGATAAGCACACAAGCGCGTATCTCGGTCAATTACGCACAGTCTGTGCAGAAGTAGTCTGGAGTATCAATCAAATGCAGATTGCAGACTAATTTGAAGCGTCCGCAAGGACATCACTGAGCTCCTCCCCGGTGGTAATCCCAAAGCTCCACCTTAGACTGAAGCACTAAATAATATCCAGATGAAGCCGAGAATCCATGCAAGGAGGAGAACCACAATCATGGAGAGGCAGACAACAGTGCTGTCCTCCAGGCAGGTTCATAGCACTAAACACTGGAGCGGAGGGTGCGCTCTATTTAGCCACACAACCCACTCATTCCAGTGTCTACAACACACACACACACACTTGCACCGTTGGGGGAAAGACCTCATAGTGTTGCGATGTGTTCATGTAAAGCAGCCACACAGAGATAATGGACATGTTTGTTAACAATACTAAGTACATGCTGATACTATTTTACTTTTTGGACTTGTTGATCATGATTCTAATCATAATCAAACACAGGAAATGATTTGTGAATAAGTTAACAATATAGAGTATTATAAGACTCAATACATTACAACAGTGATTCTCAAACTGAATAACTGGATTAAAGTACAGTGTTTTATGTTCCTATATTCAAACACAGTTTTACTGTTCAAACTGTGTGTAATGTTACAGTGGCCAAAAATATTAAATATACTTGTTAAATAAAACCTCTGCCTTGTTTTTAATGAGTACTCAAGGCTACTGTGCTACTGTGTTTTAATGTTGGTCATTATGGTGGTGCTTGGAGAGACTAGTGTTTTCTGAGGTGGTCCTTGGTGGAAAATGTTTGATGATGATTATAGCATACAGCTAATAAACCCCCAAATGTCATCATTTATGCATATATATATATATATATATATATATATATATATATATATATATATATATATATATATATATATATATACTGTATATATATATATACAGCCCTTTGAGACACTTGTGATTTAGGGCTATATAAATAAACATTGATTGATTGATTGATTGATTTATATGTATTTGATTTAATATATTTTATTTCAAATATGCAAAAAACAAGAGCAAGCCTGATCCAATACAGTGCTATAGCCTTAACAGCCATTATAACAAAATGAAAACAATGGACAATAAAAACGAAAAAAATCTACAAAATGAGCAATGGACTTTTTTTTTTTTTTTTACATATTTGAAAAGGAGTGAGAAGAAGTTTACACTTGTATACTTGTATTACACATTACTATATATAACATATATAGTATTATTTAAAATTTTGTTTCAATGCTAAAATATCTATAGCTCAACTTCACATATATCAGTTGTCATAAGTTCAATTTTTTAAAAATGTTTTATGCCCTTTTAAAAGAAAACAGTTTTTATGGCAGAAACACAAAATATGCAATATTTTCCCCCCAATAAATGTTCAAAGTGCATTATTTGATGTGATGTAATTGAAGCCTTAAATATGTAAATAATTCATAACAACATTGCTTTTGATTCATTCTTATTTTTTGAAGAATAGTAAAAAAAAAAAAAAAATCATACTAAAGGGCCCAGGGACCCAAAAGGGTCTCAGTCATTAAAGTCTTAAAAACAAATCATAAAGTATATTAATTGTTATTTTTTTTAATTGCAATGCTAAAATATCTATAGCTCAACTTCAGATACATCAGTTGTCATAAGCTCAATTTTTGGTTTGTTTTATGCCCTTTCTGTCAAAAGAAAACAGTTTTTATGGCAGAAACACAAAATATGCAATATTTTCCCCCCCAAAAAATATTAATTGCATTATTTGATGTGAAGTAATTGAAGGTAAATAATAGGTTAATCGGTAATAATGTGTGAATAATTCATAACAACCCTGCTTTTCATTCATCTTTTTTTTTTTTTAACAATTAGTTTAAAAAAATATCACACTTAAGCATGTGTCAGAAACCGATGCGGAAGCAGATTTTTACAACAAATTTCTGCATAAAAGTGATAATATATCATATTGTAGGTGTTTATTACCCTTTGCATTCATATTTTGCTGTTTTTATAACATTTTAGTTGTGTTTCGCTTGATTGTAAAAGATACACAACTATGGAGGAGCAGGTCTGAGAAGTAAAAGAGGAGCGATGTTCATATGTTGTTAATATTCAATGTTTTACTGTTCGTAGTTAATATTGTAAATCCCACTTTCTTTATTTTCATGTACATTTTGGGTGTCCCATTCAGTAAAAAAATTTAAAATTCCATTCCATTTTTTTGAGGTGGTCTGTCATAACTTTTTTAGAATTCTATCGGACATTATTTAATTTTTTAATTAGTGTTCCTGGGGAAAAAAGGGACCCAAACACACATACTACGCAGAAGATTTTTACTTCTAAATGTGTACATATCATTTATACACACATACACATTGGCCCCCCCAGACACATTTTTCCCCTCAATGTGGCCCCTAGGGTAAAATATTAGCCCAACTTTTGCAGTAATGCCAGTTTTTCAAGAGCTTAGTGTTATCAGAGTCAACATTGCAACATTTTCTCATTACGTTGCACTTGTTTGCGCTTTTATTACATTTTTAATTTTTTTGTTTTGTGATCGTATTTTTAAAATGTGGTCGCTTTTTCTGTAGCGATATTTGTATTTCCTTCATTAGGTCCTAGGATGGACAAAACGAAGTTGAATTACATTACAATTCATTTTACACTGATGAAAAATCAGAGGAAGCATCATTTGGCTTTTTGCCTATAAAATCCTCCAGTGCCCTGTGACTTATTCCCTTCATTTATACATAATAATCATCAATCAATGTTTATTTATGTAGCCCTAAATCACAAGTGTCTCAAAGGGCTGCACAAGACACAACGACATCCGCGGTACACAGCCCACATAAGGGCAAGGAAAAACTCAACCCCAATGGGACGTCGACGTGAATGACTATGAGAAACCTTGGAGAGGACCGCATATGTGGGTGACCCCCCCTCTAGGGGAGACCAGATGCAATGGACGTTGAGTGGGTCTGACATAATATTGTGAAAGTCCAGTCCATAGTGGATCTAACATAATAGTGAGAGTCCAGTCCATAGTGGATCTAACATAATAGTGAGAGTCCAGTCCATAGTGGATCTAACATAATATAGTGAGAGTCCAGTCCATAGTGGATCTAACATAATATAGTGAGAGTCCAGTCCATAGTGGATCTAACATAATAGTGAGAGTCCAGTCCATAGTGGATCTAACATAATATAGTGAGAGTCCAGTCCATAGTGGATCTAACATAATATTGTGAGAGTCCAGTCCATAGTGGATCTAACATAATAGTGTGAGAGTCCAGTCCATAGTGGATCTAACATAATATAGTGAGAGTCCAGTCCATAGTGGATCTAGCATAATATTGTGAGAGTCCAGTCCATAGTGGATCTAACATAATAGTGTGAGAGTCCAGTCCATAGTGGATCTAACATAATAGTGTGAGAGTCCAGTCCATAGTGGATCTAACATAATAGTGAGAGTCCAGTCAATAGTGGATCTAACATAATATTGTGAGAGTCCAGTCCATAGTGGATCTAACATAATAGTGAGAGTCCAGTCCATAGTGGATCTAACATAATATTGTGAGAGTCCAGTCCATAGTGGATCTAACATAATAGTGAAAGTCCAGTCCATAGTGGATCTAACATAATAGTGAGAGTCCAGTCCATAGTGGATCTAACATAATAGTGAGAGTCCAGTCCATAGTGGATCTAACATAATCGTGAGAGTCCAGTCCATAGTGGATCTAACATAATAGTGAGAGTCCAGTCCATAGTGGATCTAACATAATAGTGAGAGTCCAGTCCATAGTGGATCTAACATAATAATGAAAGTCCAGTCCATAGTGGATTGATTGATTGATTGATTGATTGAGACTTTTATTAGTAGGTTGCACAGTGAAGTACATATTCCGTACAATTGACCACTAAATGGTAACACCCGAATAAGTTTTTCAACTTGTTTAAGTCGGGGTCCATTTAAATTGATTCATGATACAGATATATACTATGATATATACTATCATCATAATACAGTCATCACACAAGATAATCACATTGAATTATTTACATTATTTACAATCAGGGGTGTGGAGGGAGGGGGGGGGGATATGGACATCAAGTAGTGGACATAGAGAGAGAGAGATCAGAAGGCATAAGAAAAAGAAAAAGTATCTGCATTTGATTGTTTACATTTGATTATTAGCAATCCGGGGAGGGTGTTAGTTTAGGGTTGTAGCTGCCTGGAGGTGAACTTTTATTGCGGTTTTGAAGGAGGATAGAGATGCCCTTTCTTTTATACCTGTTGGGAGCGCATTCCACATTGATGTGGCATAGAAAGAGAATGAGTTAAGACCTTTGTTAGTTCGGAATCTGGGTTTAACGTGGTTAGTGGAGCACCCCCTGGTGTTGTGGTTATGGCGGTCATTTACGTTAAGGAAGTAGTTTGACATGTACTTCGGTATCAGGGAGGTGTAGCGGATTTTATAGACTAGGCTCAGTGCAAGTTGTTTAACTCTGTCCTCCACCTTGAGCCAGCCCACTTTAGAGAAGTGGGTAGGAGTGAGGTGGGATCTGGGGTGGAGGATCTAACATAATAGTGAAACTCCAGTCCATAGTGGATCTAACATAATAGTGAAAGTCCAGTCCATAGTGCATCTAACATAATAGTGTGAGAGTCCAGTCCATAGTGGATCTAACATAATAGTAAGAGTCCAGTCCATAGTGGATCTAACATAATAATGAAAGTCCAGTCCACAGTGGATCTAACATAATAGTGAAAGTCCAGTCCATAGTGGATCTAACATAATAGTGTGAGAGTCCAGTCCATAGTGGATCTAACATAATATTGTGAGAGTCCAGTCGATAGTGGATCCAACATAATAGTGAGAGTCCAGTCCATAGTGGATCTAACATAATAGTAAGAGTCCAGTCCATAGTGGATCTAACATAATAATGAAAGTCCAGTCCACAGTGGATCTAACATAATAGTGAAAGTCCAGTCCATAGTGGATCTAACATAATAGTGTGAGAGTCCAGTCCATAGTGGATCTAACATAATATTGTGAGAGTCCAGTCGATAGTGGATCCAACATAATAGTGAGAGTCCAGTCCATAGTGGATCTAACATAATAGTGAGAGAGTCCAGTCCATAGTGGATCTAACATAATAGTGTGAGAGTCCAGTCCATAATGGATCTAACATAATATAGTGAGAGTCCAGTCCATACTGGATCTAACATAATAGTGAGAGTCCAGTCCATAGTGGATCTAACATAATATTGTGAGAGTCCAGTCCATAGTGGATCTAACATAATAGTGAGAGTCCAGTCTATAGTGGATCTAACATAATATTGTGAGAGTCCAGTCCATAGTGGATCTAACATAATAGTGAGAGTCCAGTCCATAGTGGATCTAACATAATATTGTGAGAGTCCAGTCGATAGTGGATCCAACATAATAGTGAGAGTCCAGTCCATAGTGGATCTAACATAATAGTGAGAGAGTCCAGTCCATAGTGGATCTAACATAATAGTGTGAGAGTCCAGTCCATAATGGATCTAACATAATATAGTGAGAGTCCAGTCCATACTGGATCTAACATAATAGTGAGAGTCCAGTCCATAGTGGATCTAACATAATATTGTGAGAGTCCAGTCCATAGTGGATCTAACATAATAGTGAGAGTCCAGTCTATAGTGGATCTAACATAATATTGTGAGAGTCCAGTCCATAGTGGATCTAACATAATAGTGAGAGTCCAGTCCATAGTGGATCTAACATAATATTGTGAGAGTCCAGTCCATAGTGGATCTAACATAATAGTGAGAGTCCAGTCCATAGTGGATCTAACATAATAGTGAAAGTCCAGTCCATAGTGGATCTAACATAATAGTGTGAGAGTCCAGTCCATAGTGGATCTAACATAATAGTGAGAGTCCAGTCCATAGTGGATCTAACATAATAGTGAAAGTCCAGTCCATAATGGATCTAACATAATAGTGTGAGAGTCCAGTCCATAGTGGATCTAACATAATAGTGAAAGTCCAGTCCATAGTGGATCTAACATAATAGTGAGAGTCCAGTCCATAGTGGATCTAACATAATATTGTGAGAGTCCAGTCCATAGTGGATCTAACATAATATTGTGAGAGTCCAGTCCATAGTGGATCTAACATAATAGTGAGAGTCCAGTCCATAGTGGATCTAACATAATAGTGAGAGTCCAGTCCATAGTGGATTTAACATAATAGTGAGAGTCCAGTCCATAGTGGATCTAACATAATAGTGAGAGTCCAGTCCATAGTGGATCTAACATAATAGTGAGAGTCCAGTCCATAGTGACAGCCAGCACTTCATGCAACAATTAAATACACATCTCAGTATCGTTAGTACCGTAGTGACTGATATTTGGATCCACCTTCATGGCAGCATCAGTCTTCAGTTTTTCAGAGAAATCCGCTCTATCCGCTTCTGCTTCTCTTGGTTTTGAGCCACACTAAATCCAAATTACGCGCCTCTTTGATGTGGAGCTGGAGGAAACCTGAGAGGAGGATAAAAATAGTTTGGAGTGCAGCATTGAAGAGATCTGACACATGGAATTGGCTTTCCGTCATCTGTGTGCCTGACTAATGGGATTACACTGTCAGTCTTTATGTGATGATAAGAAACACATGTGATAGACTGCCTATCAGTCTTTTTCTTACAAGCACACAGACGTAACACTCCCACCTCTGCACCACTTTCACTTTTATGGCTGCACAAGAAAGTAAAACCACACAAGTGCAATGGTTCGGCTGAATGCTAACACTAAATCTTGACATTTTTAATGTGATATCAATTCATTTATTGGTATGTTTATGATTGTACTTTGCAGTTGTGTACTACTCTGAGCTGTTTCCTGTATTTTTGGTGGTTTCAGCTTCATGAGAGAGGCAAAAAAATAATAATAGAACCGTCTCTTTTATTGAATTGTGGAGAAAAAGAAAAAGACTTATCTTGTTTTGTTATGTTATATCCAATAATTGTGTGAACGCTCCAAAGCATTCACATGGTTTTCTACACCTAAATTCATCTATTTATTATTCAACTTCTTCTCCAGATTTTGGCGCGCTCTACCTTCCTTCTTTTTCACCCAATTCAAACCGTTCCAACTTCAAACTGTTCAGCCTATTCGGGACTCGCGGGCTTTCCCTTGACAAATTCCTAGAAATTCCCAGATTTCCCAGAATTCCAGGTTTTCTAGGACATTTTTCCCATTCAAAATGAATTGGCCATTTTTCAAACTTTCACCATTTCCACATTTTTCTAAACAATTCAAACCATTCCACCTTCAACACATTCCACCATCCTGTAAATTCAAGCTACCTTTTTTCCAAGTTCCAAAAAATTCCAGGATGTTCCAGAATTCCTGGTTTTCCAAAGCCCTATTTCCACCCTTTTTTCTGGCGACTACCCCTTCCACATTTTTTAACCCACTTCAACCGTTTCACCGTCAAAACATTCCTCTTAATCAAGACAAAAAACAAAGTTGTTTTTTGAAGTGGAAAAATTACCGTTTTTCCCGAAATTCCAGGAATTCCGTAATACCATTTCTCAATTCAACATGTGACTACATCAACAATTCTCGACCGATTTGAAAAATTCCAACACCAACCATTTCAACTCATTCAGACCATACACGTTTTTTTTTTTTGTTTTTTTTACCATTTTCAAAGAAGTTCCCGCTTTTCCCGAAATCCCCACCTTTTTTGGAAATCCCCATTGAAATCAATGAGACATTCTTCAAAGTTCTACAACTCCCACATTTTTCATCTGATTCAAACTGTTCCAATTTCAAAATATTCAGCCTGTTCGGGAATTTAGGGAAAAGAGGGAATTTTTTGGAAAATTATTAGGAGCATGAATGTGCTGAATGAGCTGAATTGGTTGGTGTTGGAATTGTTTAAATCGGTCAAGAAATGTTGAAGTAGTAACAGTTTTTTAATTGAGAAATTATATGATGGATTTCCTGGAATTTCGGGAAAACCGGGAATGCTTCTAGTTCCTAAACCGACTTGTTTTTTTGTCCTGACAGTGGAACAGTTGAAATGGGATGAAAAAACAAAAGGAGTAGTCAAACGAAAAAGGTTGGAAATAGGGTTAGAAAAAAAACTTGAATTCCTGGAAATTTGTTGAACGTGGAAAAATGTTAGTTTGAATGTCTAGGATGAGTTGAGTGTTTTGCAGGTGGAATGGTTTGAATAGGTTGAAAAATGTGGGAATTTTTTCACGTTCAACAAATTTCCAGGAATTCCTGGGTTTTTTTCTAACCGTATTTCCAACCTTTTTCGTTTGACTACTCCTTTTCCTTTTTTCATCCCATTTCAACCGCTCCACTGTCAGGACAAAAAAACCCAAGTTGGTTTAGGAACTAGAAACATTCCCGGTTTTCCCAAAATTCCAGGAAATCCATCATATAATTTCTCAATTAAAAAACTGTTACTACTTCAACATTTCTTGACCGATTTAAACAATTTAAACACCAACCAATTCAGCTCATTCAGGACGTTCATGCTCCTAATAATTTTCCAAAAAAATCCCTCTTTTCCCTAAATTCTCAAATTTCCAGGAAGGTCCCATTGAAATGAATATGGGACATTTTTCCAAGTTGCACAATTCCCACATTTTTCAACCTATTCAAACCATTCCAACATCAACACATTCAACTCATCTTAGACATTCAAAGTAACATTTTTCCACATTCAGCAAATTTCCAGGAATTCCTGTTTTTTTTCTAACCATGTTTGCAACCTTTTTCGTTTGACTACTCCTTTTCCCTTTTTCATCCCATTTCAAATGTTCCCCCATCAGGACAAAAAAACAAGTTGGTTTAGGATCTAGAAACATTCCCGGTTTTCCCGAAATTCCAGGAAATCCATCATATAATTTCTCAATTAAAAAACTGTTACTACTTCAACATTTCTTGACCGATTTTAAACAATTTAACAATTTAAACACCAACCAATTCAGCTCATTCAGGACATTCATGCTCCTAATCATTAAAAAAAAAAAAATCCCTCTTTTCCCTAAATTCTTAAATTTCCAGGAAGTTCCCATTGAAATGAATGGGACATTTTTCCAAGTTGCACAATTCCCACATTTTTCTACCTATTCAAACCATTCCAACATCAACACATTCCACTGATCCTGGACATTCAAACTAACACTTTCCCAAGTTTCCAACCAAATTCCGTTTTTCCTGGAAATTCAAACTCTTCAACATTCAAACCATTCCAACATTCAAACTATTCTTACATTCATACTACATCCTGTCAGCATTTCAGTTCAACTTCAGCATTGGAGCATTCACACAAACAATTCCTCCAGGAATTGCCTTATCTAGTTCATTTTGATTTGCAAACATTAAAAAGAATGTAGAATTTTGAAAAGAAACAATAATGTAACAAGAACGTTGACAATGAAGCACATTTATATATGAGGTGCTAATATTATGGGGGGAAAAGTTGGATGTGTTATAGTTTAAATGTTTCCAGGATGTTTTTGTGTCGGTTAATTGGTTTCATTAAGTTTCCAGTTTTACGGTTTTCATCAGGGTTTAAAAGTGGGCCGTAAAATTCCGCATGTAAGTCATCTGCTTGTGTTTTTTTTTTTTTTTTAGTTTTTAAGCCCCTAAAATGCAAAAACAGGCTAAATTCCTAATTGGCTCTACGGTCATTAGATGTAATTTTGCATCACGTAGGAATGTCAGCCCAGCCCCAAAGTAATGAAGCTGTAAAACACAGATTGTTAAAGATATATCTTCACTGCAGCTCCCAGCTGTGAGGGCTGGAATACCAGACAGGAGAGGTCAGAGGGCGATCTCCTACCTGCCCCATGACTAACGCTCTAATTGCTCCTCTTCCTCTCGTTTACAAGGCTTACTGGGGGTTGAAGGTTAGCCAGGCGGGGTCAGATGCACACTGACCAACTCCGCTTTTACCCTCATAATCCCCAGCGTTTGTTCACCCTGCTCATACATGCGTGTCCAGGAACACGTGTCACTTCCTCATGTCCTCACGTCAGCTCTTGTGCTCCCCCGTGGTTCAGGAGGATTAGTTTTCTTACCTTGATATGTTTCCATAAATAGTGCTATTTAAACATGTTTGCCCTACTAATGCATTACTCCACCAGAGTGCCAGTTCTCTAGTTTTCATCGCTAGGCTCCACCCACTTAGAGTAAGTAGAAACAAGGCGATTCAGGATGTCATCAGCATCATTTCTACTAAATAAGATGAAGATCTGAATTGGTGGAGCCGAGTTATTAAACGTTTCGTGTTTTGTGGGGAATCATGGGAGCAATGTTTGGCGCCATAACACGCCCACATCTTATGGCGTAGGAAAAATAAGTTTGCAATTTATCATCACCTTTATGTGTAGTATATGTAACTTTAATTGGGACTCATTTGGCCAAAGTCCCTAGGAGGAGTTCGTTAAAGTACGACCCCTTTTTTTTTCGACGAAAAATGGCTAAATGGTGTATGGTATTTATTTTTATTTTTTTTGTCATAAAAAAATACAATCATGTGCAGTGTTGGGTTAGTTACTGAAAACCAGTAACTAGTTACAATTACTAGTTACTTAATTTCAAAAGTAACTCAGTTACTAACTCAGTTACTTACATCAAAAAGTAATGCGTTACTGTGAAAAGTAACTATTTAGTTACTTCTTTTTTTCTTCTTTTTTTTTAAAGCTCCCATTAATGGCCTTTTAGCCTTCATTTCGGTACTGTTATTGCACTGGAGAATAATACAATCTGTTGATCAACTTGACATGCATTTTTATTTGCATTTTAACATAATTAATGAAAAACAGTGCAACATAAAAAGGCATTTCTCCTTTCTTTAAACTTGGACCAATGACCATTAATAAAAAACAACTGAAAGTGCAACATAAGAAGGCACATCATCTTCCTTGAAACATAGATAGTGAAATAAAGCCTGACATCTGGAGTGATGCTGCTGTCTTCTACACTTGGAGCCATGGATTGTAGAGTCCTTGTTTTCAGTGGCAGGATCATTGACACAGATGGTGAAGTTTCAGATGTAACACTTTTGAGGGGTTTAAGCACCTGGAGGACCTCCTCTGCCACTCTCACATCATCATCAGACAGGTTGATGATGTATTTCACATTTTTCTTCAGGGTGTTGTGGGTCAATGCAGAGTATATAGCTGCCTGCTGCTGCAACATATCATAAGTGGAGTTCCACTTTGTTTGGACATCATGTATGAGCTTTATGAGTAGGCAGCTTTAGTATTTCTTGCTTTGTCTTAAGCACATGAGCAGCTGTTGTGCTAGGAAACCTCCTTCCTGATCCATCCTATTGACTGAGATGTGATGCCAAATTCACTACATGTGCAAAGCACCTATCTGTGGTCCCAGTCCTGCCTCATTCACTGCAATTATTTGATTTTTGGCAATATCACTTGTGACTGGGGAATCTTTATCTTCCATTCCTCCACTGCTTGTGTCAGTACCTGTGCAAGGTGACTCTCGTAGAGGGGGCGTGTCTGCTCATCTGCCAGTCTGCTGTGATGAAGTGAGCGCTTATCGTCACATAGTTTCCCTGGACGTGCACCAGTCTGTCGTGAGCGCAACTGGTGATGCTCGGGATAGTTCATCCACAACTTTTTTCTTCTCATACTCATAAAGATCTGGCACAATCTTAGCGCTGAAGTGGGTGCGCGACGGGATGTCGTAACGTGGCTCAAGCACGTTCAGCATGTGTTTAAAACCCTCGTCTTGCACAACTGAGTCTGCTCCTTTAAACACACCGATTGAATGGCGCGGGGCGTTCAAGCTCCTCCGTTACTCCGCTCGCCATGACCAGGCTGTGTGTGGACTGAACGTGCATGCGAACAACCTTTTTGTTTTGTTTTATATATCAAACCGCGGATCACGTGTGTGCCTCCCCTCCCCACACCCAGACACACGCCTCTTTTCTTCTCTCCGGCGTGTGACAGGGGAAGATTTAGAAGAAAGACACCGCAGCGCATCTGTTTCTAGCCGATACTACATAAAAAAATAACGTAAAATAACGCAGTAACGCATCATGTAGTAACGGTAACTGAGTTACTGAATATAAAAAAATAACGCGTTAGATTACTAGTTACCGCCGAAACTAACGGCGTTACAGTAACGCGTTACTTTGTAACGCGTTAGTCCCAACACTGATCATGTGTGCTTACTAGGGGTGTGGGAAAAAATCGATTCGAATTCAAATCGCCATTCTCACGTTGTACGATTCGGTATCGATTCTCATTTTTCAAAAATTAATTTTCTTTTTATTTTATTTTCTTTTTTTTTTCTTTTTCTTTTTCTTTTTCTTTTTCTTTTTCTTTTTATTTTTCATTTTCATTTTCATTTTATTTTTATTTTTATTTTATTTTATTATTATTTTTATTTTATTTTTTATTATTTTTTCTAAATATTTTTTTATTTTATTTTTATTTTTATTTTTTTTATTTATTTTTTTATTTTTTGTACTTTATTTTATTTATTTTTAATTTATTTTAATTTATTTTAATTTATTTTTTTATTTTTTATTTTATTTTAATTTTAATTTTAATTTTAATTTTTATTAATCAATCCAACAAAACAATACAAAATAAAACCATACAATACCATAACAACGCAATCCAATTCCAAAACCAAACCCGACCAAGCAACACTCAGAACAGCAATAATATCAACAACAGTATCAATATTAGTTACAATTTCAACACAGCAGTGATTAAAAATCCCTCATTGACATTATCATTAGACATTTATTAAAAAAAAAAAAAATTAAAAAAAAGAACAATAGTGTCACAGTGGCTTACACTTGCATCGCATCTCATAAGCTTGACAACACACTGTGTCCAATATTTTCACAAAGATAAAATAAGTCATATTTTTGGTTCATTTAATAGTTAAAGCAAATTTACATTATTGCAATCAGTTGATAAAACATTGTCCTCACTTAATTATAATCAGTTTAATAGTAGACTGAAAGTACAAAAATATTCCTATCATTTGTAATGTTTTGTTTGCGTGTCATGTTCAAGTTTGGATGAACACAAAAAAAAACATTTTCTTTTCCCACAAACAAAGCGATCGAGCACACGCAGAGATAAATCATCCTAAAAAGCTTACACAGCAGTTTGTTTTCATTCTTTTACAAAACCCCAAACCAGTGAAGTTGGCACCTTGTGTAATTCGTAAATGAAAACAGAATACAATGATTTGCAAATCCTTTTCAACTTATATTTAATTGAATAGACTGCAAATACAAGATATTTCATGTTCACACTGAGAAACTACATTTTTTTTTGCAAATAATCATTAACTTGGAATCTTTACGTTCAATATTTCTAGCTTAGCGGGTAGCATATCTTACAGCAGGGGTCACCAACCTTTTTGAAACCAAGAGCTACTTTTTAAGTACTGATTAATGTGAAGGGCTACCAGTTTGATACACACTTAAATAAATTGCCAGAAATAGCCAATTTGCTCAATTTACCTTTAACTCTATGTTATTATTAATAATTAATGATATTTACACTTAATTGAACGGTTTAAAAGAGGAGAAAACACGAAAAAAATGACAATTAAATTTTGAAACATAGTTTATCTTCAATTTCGACTCTCTAAAATTCAAAATTCAACCGAAAAAAAGAAGAGAAAAACTAGCTAATTCGAATCTTTTTGAAAAAATTAAAAA
>NC_084731.1:17298341-17340841 GCF_033978785.1 Entelurus aequoreus | reverse complement strand
CATGTGGCGTGTTTCGATGTCCAGGGAAAGATTCCTTCTGGTTTGGTCTTTCCTGGTTAGATGAGATCGTTGTTTTGAGACTGAATCCCAAGGGCTTCCTGGGTGTCAACAAGTGCATCTTGAGTAATGACCAATTACTGCACACAGTGGCGGGCCGTGCGTTTCCCACCTAGGCCTTCAGTCCTACTTAGTCCCACTTCAATAAATACCTCTCAAAATACCATAATTGATGTCGCCACATGACCACGGCTTGTAAAATACTATACAGAAACACACTTGCACACTACTGGGCATTGAAACAACTCAATTTGTCACTAGTGTACAAAAAGGGCAATTTTTTGGCGCATTTAAAAATCAATGAACCCTGCATCGGACGGGGTACTGTCAAAACAAAAATAATTGTAAAAAACATATTGAATGTTTTTGTCCTGGTCGTGGAACTGTGGACCAGCTCTATACTCTCAGCAGGGTCCTTGAGGGTGCATGGGAGTTTGCCCAACCAGTCTACATGTGCTTTGTGGACTTGGAGAAGGCATTCGACCGTGTCCCCCCGGGAAGTCCTGTGGGGAGTGCTCAGAGAGTATGGGGTAACGGACTGTGATTGTGGCGGTCCGCTCCCTGTATGATCAGTGTCAGAGCTTGGTCCGCATTGCCGGCAGTAAGTCGGACCCGTTTCCAGTGAGGGTTGGACTCCGCCAAGGCTGCCCTTTGTCACCGATTCTGTTCATAACTTTTATGGACAGAATTTCTGGCGTTGAGGGGATCCGGTTTGGTGGCTGCAGGATTAGGTCTCTGCTTTTTGTAGATGATGTGGTCCTGATGGCTTCATCTGGCCAGGATCTTCAGCTCTCACTGGATCGGTTTGCAGCCGAGTGTGAAGCGACTGGGATGGGAATCAGCACCTCCATGTCCGAGTCCATGGTTCTCGCCCGGAAAAGGGTGGAGTGCCATCTCCGGGTTGGGGAGGAGATCTAACCCCAAGTGTAGGAGTTCAAGTACCTAGGAGTCTTGTTCACGAGTGAGGGAAGAGTGGATCGTGAGATCGACAGGCGGATCGGTGCGGCGTCTTCAGTAATGCGGACACTGTATCGATCCGTTGTGGTGAAGAAGGAGCTGAGCCGGAAGGCAAAGCTCTCAATTTACCGGTCGATCTACGTTCCCATCCTCACCTATGGTCATGAGCTTTGGGTTATGACCGAAAGGACAAGATCACAGGTACAAGCGGCCGAAATGAGTTTCTTCCGCCGGGTGGAGGGGCTCTCCCTTAGAGATAGGGTGAGAAGCTCTGTCATCTGGGAGAAGCTCAAATTAAAGCCGCTGCTCCTCCACATCGAGAGGAGACAGATGAGGTAGTTTGGACATCTGGTCAGGATGCCACCCGAACGCCTCTCTAGGGAGGTGTTTTGGGCACATCCGACCGGTAGGAGGCCACGGGGAAGACCCAGGACACGTTGGGAAGACTATGTCTCCCGGCTGGCCTGGGAACGCCTTGGGATCCCCAAGGGGGGAGCTGGACGAAATGGCTGGGGAGAGGGAAGTCCGGGCTTCCCTGCTTAGGCTGCTGCCCCTGGGACGCGACCTCGGATAAGCGGAAGAGGATGGATGGATGGATGGATATTGAATGTGGAAAAATATATTTGAACTCACAATACCGCTCGTAGTTAGTTGACTTGAGAGGAAGTGGCGGGCAAACCATTATATCTGCCACCTAATCAATGTTTTGCTCTGCTACTTTGTTGGTTAAAAATGTGAGTACCGCTGATTTCTCCGCTGGCCGGGTATGGCTCCGGTGCCACTTTCTGCTTTCGTAAATCACAACTTGCACTGCAATAAGTCAGTGTTCAAAAACAAGGAAAAAAAATACAAAAGTTAGGGGTATTTTATTTGAACTAAGCAAAATTATCTGCCAATAGAACAAGAAAATTTGGCTTGTCGAGACTTTCCAAAACAAGTAAAATTAGCTAACCTCAATGAACCCAAAAATACCTTAAAATAAGTATATTCTCACTAATAACAAGTGCACTTTTCTTGATAGGAAAAAAATTAGACCTTTTTGCTCAATATGTTGAAAAATATTCTTAAATTAAGTAAATGCTAGTGCCATTATCTTGACATAATGATATGCGCTCGGCATTACATTTCTTGAAACCTGCAAACTTATACTAAAAACTAATGTATTGTTCTTAATGGAAAGGCAACAAGGCAACCGCTTGTTACTCTCGGGGTCTCCTAGCCACTCAGGCAAATCATATTGTCTAAAAATGCATTTTTCCATGGATAACATGACATCATCACGCCAAGTGCGTGCTCTTTCGGTCAATTAGTGCGCATATATATACAGCCCAGCCCCCGGCCAACATTTTTTAAATTGTAATATTGAGGAATTTATCTGAATGTGCATAAACTAATTCTGTTCAAAATTGTTAGAAATGTCACATGTTAAATGTTTAAATATTAACTGTCAGTTTACTGTACTGTGCCAACTGTACTACTATATGAGTACGTATTTTCTATTGTTTCATTGACAATAAAACAGCAAAGTCCATTTGGCTGTCATCTGTTTTAAATATGAGACACAATTGTGTCAAAGTCATGATTTTTTATTACATGCTTGAAATAAGAAATGATTACTTTAAAAAAGTAGTTTTATACTTGTGAGTGTTGATGACACAGCTTTGCAACACTTGATATTCTAGTTTCAAGCATGTTTTACTCAATATAGGTCATCAAATCTCAGCAACAAGCTGTAATATCTTACTGAGATCACTTAGGACCAAAACACTTAAAACAAGTAAAACACTCTAACATAAAATCTGCTTAGTGAGAAGAATTATCTTATCAGACAGAAAATAAGCAAATATCACCCTTAATTGAGATATTTCATCTTACTTAGATCTCAGTTTTTGCAGTGTGTGATTGGATACTTGGGAGTTACAAGTGAGTATCCAATCACAGTCACGTTCAACGTAAGGCTACCTAGATGGGCTACTGTCAACAACTTGTGATCCGATCGGCTATCGCAACTGTCTGTTAACTGAATGTCCTCCGTTCGTTAAACTGCACAGTTTAATGTCGGGTCAGAAGGCCACCGGCAGAAGTCATATAGCGCTGGCAACAAGCTAGCTGAATTATGATTGGATAAAAGCTCTAACTTAAAAGAGCAAGACTGGAGCCTAATATCACATGAAGAGAATATGAATACTTTTACATAATAATACTAATAGATTGTATTTGTAAAAAGCGCTTTACATTGAGTAAACAACCTCAAAGTGCTACAGTGTATTAAAATAAAATTAAAATAAAAAGGTAATACAAATAAATAAAAATAAAAACTAGAACAGCCTAATAGCTAGAACTAGTATGCATATATCTAAAAAAAAAAGTATTTTTTAAAAAGAAGGGTTTTTAAGCCTTTTTTTTAAAGCCTCCACAGTCTGTGGTACCCTCAGGTGGTCAGGTAGAGCGTTCCACAGACTGGGAGCGGCGGAGCAGAAAGCCCGGTCTCCCATTGTCTGTAGCTTTGTCCTCGGAGATTGGAGGTTAGTTAGCCTGTCCGGAGCGAAGGTGTCGTGTGGAGGATTTGGGGGTGAGTAATTCTTTGAGGTAGAGGGAGGCACTGGTGGATTAGTAGGGAGACTTTGTATTCAATCCTGAGTGGAACAGGAAGCCAGTGAAGGGATTTGAGAATTGGTGTGATATGGTCATATTTCCGCACTCTCATCAGGATCCTAGCAGCACTATTCTGTATGTATTGCAACTTCTGGATGTTCTTGCTGGGGATCCCGACAAGAAGTGCGTTGCAGTAGTCTATATTTTTAGAAAGTCAATTAAACATAAATGAACATTTCTTAATTAATGATCATGATTTATGTTAGGCCAGCAGAGAAGGCCTTGCTGGTCCTAACGGCCCACCACTGACTGCACACATTTTCAGTATCCATAGCATCCAAACCAAGCCGCTGTTTGTGTTTGGGCATCGCTGGAAAGAACTCATCGTAAAGAACGTGTTTACACCAGGTCCTTGCAACCAAAGCAGAACTCCTAACTTGATCACTGACTTTCACGCATTTTCTCCTCAGATCGTCTTCCTTTACGTGCAAAGGCAGCATGTCCTTCTCAAGGGACACGTGAGGCCTCAAACACATGAGACTGTTCACTTGTGCTTGGCTACCCAATCTCAGGTTGCTCTGGTGCCTTCCAACCGGAGAGGCCAGGGTGAGGAGCAGGGGCCGCAGTGCACCGTGCCTGTGATCCACCATGGGAAACCGACAAGGTTGTGGTGCCCCCGTGACCCAGGAGTGTGGGGATCGCACGGGTCAGTGGGTTTTTTTTCCCTCCTCGCAGACACATCCACACTATCATGAGTGTGAAGTCAACATGTACACCGTGTAAAGGCCTATACAATAACAAGAAGAACATTTCAGGCTTTGAAATTCAGTCATTTCAAGGGCTGTCATTTAATTGTGATGAATCGCATTGTCTGTAGTTAACCCGTAATTAATTGTGATTAATCACAGACTGATTAACGTTCTGAAATTTTTAATAATGGTACCTTAGACAAAGTTTTTAATACTGATAACATGAGACTAGACAGTTAGTTTGCTTAATGCAAATGTGCTTAATTGTATTGTCTGTAGTTGACTTGGACTTAGACTTAGACAAACCTCAATGATCCACAAGGGAAATTGTTCCACACAGTAGCTCAGTTAGAAAGGATAATGCACATAAGGGCACTAAAGAGGGCGAAAAACTATGTAAAAAGTAGACCAAAAATGTACCATAATATATAACAATATGAAATATAACATATGTAATATATACACTACCGTTCAAAAGTTTGGGGTCACCCAAACAATTTTGTGGAAAAGCCTTCATTTCTAAGAACAAGAATAGACTGTCGAGTTTCAGATGAAAGTTCTCTTTTTCTGGCCATTTTGAGCGTTTAATTGACCCCACAAATGTGATGCTCCAGAAACTCAATCTGCTCAAAGGAAGGTCAGTTTTGTAGCTTCTGTAACGAGCTAAACTGTTTTCAGATGTGTGAACATGATTGCACAAGGGTTTTCTAATCATCAATTAGCCTTCTGAGCCAATGAGCAAACACATTGTACCATTAGAACACTGGAGTGATAGTTGCTGGAAATGGGCCTCTATACACCTATGTAGATATTGCACCAAAAACCAGACATTTGCAGCTAGAATAGTCATTTACCACATTAGCAATGTATAGAGTGTATTTCTTTAAAGTTAAGACTAGTTTAAAGTTATCTTCATTGAAAAGTACAGTGCTTTTCCTCCAAAAATAAGGACATTTCAATGTGACCCCAAACTTTTGAACGGTAGTGTACATATTATATATATATCTATATATACACAGTACAGGCCAAAAGTTTGGACACACCTTCTCATTTAAATGTGTTTTCTTTATTTTATTTTATTTGTTTTACTTTAGGACAATATACTACATACAGTCGTCCCTCGTTTATCACTGTTAATTGGTTCTGCATATAAGAGCGATAAACGAATTTTCGCAAAGTAAGAATCATTAATAATAAAAAATATATAGGGCATACAAAACCTGTTTACGACCTTCAAAACATGTTTTTTTTTAACTTTATGAGAGCCCTCTAGATCAGAAATAACACCCTTTAGTCCCCTTTATAGTCTTTTAATCCAATAAACTGCATTTAAACTGTCTGTGGCTGAGCCAATCAGTGGCCACGATACTGAACAGTGCACTCTGATTGGTTTGGTCTCATCTAGTGGCCATTACTACTGTAGTATTGATATTTTTACTTTATTTAGCCATTTCATGATTGAAAATGCTTAATTTAGGACCGAAAAATATGTCCTAAAAAAATCAGCAATGTGGTGAAGCCACATACATACACAAACATACATACAGTACAAGCCAAAACTTTGGACATACCTTCTCATTCAATGTGTTTTCTTTATTTTCATGACTATTTACATTGTAGATTGTCACTGAAGGCATCAAAACTATGAATGAACACATGTGGAGTTATGTACTTAACAAAAAAAAGGTGAAATAACTGAAAACATGTTTTATATTCTAGTTTCTTCAAAATAGCCACCCTTTGCTCTGATTACTGCTTTGCACACTCTTGGCATTCTCTCCATGAGCTTCAATAGGTGGTCACCTGAAACGGTGTTCACTTCACGGGTGTCATAGTTTTGATGCCTTCAGTGACAATCCACAAATTGACACACATATTGGTAGTCGACATTTTCGTCTTCATCGTTAGCAAGGGAGCTTTTTTTGACAAAGCAGCCCGATTCGACAGAATCCCCGGGGCGACGCGTGACGTCATTTCCATGGCAACCGTTGTCACATACAACTTTCTTGCCACCGGTAAACTGAGATTTGTACTGCCGAGTGTTGAAGGATGCAATATATTATTGCAAGTGTTCCCGTACAGTTTTAACGGGCGTGGACGACGTATATTGCAACGTCCATTTATGACGAAAGTGCGACTTGGTGCAGGTTTCCCCCCGGCAGATGTTCATCTTGTTCTCTCCAATCACTGCACAACATAGGTATGTATGACACCCTTTTTTCATCAATCAGTCAAATACACGAACAAATATGACACTTGTGCGGTGAAATGTGCACAAATAATCTGGTTAATACTGGTTGGGGTCGGGTATCGAATCGATACGATACCTTCGGCATTTTCGGCATATTGAAAAATAAACACGACACGGAATAAAAAATAATTCAGAAATATATATACTACTATTCACGCTAAAGAGTAAAAACAAACCACGAACTGACGAAGTTTATTTAATAAAAAGTATGGAGTCGCTTGGCTTCGTTTATCCCTCACGAACTTTGACCTCGGTAAATTGGACATGCGCAGAAGCCAATTTGGAACTGGTCCATTAAAGTAACTGGACAGTGTTACTGATGTACTTTTCGCTTGAATTTATTTTCAAAATCATGGAATACATACTCAATACTTGCGATATAAATGTTTTGAGCAACTCCGTGAGTATACATCACCAACGAGTTTACAAAACATGAACGTTCTGGCCAGCAAAGATGGCTATGACGAGGCTTGTTTACTGTCGTTACGTCATGACGTCCAATGGCGTCGACTTCTCCAAGCGGAAGATTTAAAAAAGAATAATAACCTGAGCCAATCCAAGGGTGACGCATTGACAATGTACAAAAGAAGAAATTGGCCACAAACGGCTCTTCTGGAAGTGTTTTGTAGCTATTACGTCACGTCACTAACACGAACGTCAGCAACCTGCCTCACTTTTTTTACGGCTTTTCCCCAAAACAAAATAAGGTATGTCAAAATGTATCACGTTCAATTGCCACTTTGGCAGGCTTTTTTATTATTTCCTCATTAGCTACAGCAGTGGTTTTAAACCTCTTTTCACAAGGACCACCTCAGAAAACACTAGGCTCCCCAAACCATAATGACTCATTAAAATACAGTAGCGTAGTAGACCTAAGTATTCATTAAGTACCACCATAATGAGTACCAATGATTGTCACACACACACTATGTGTGGTGAAATATGTCCTCTGCATTTGACCCATCCCCTTGATCACCCCCTGGGAGGTGAGGGGAGCAGTGAGCAGCAGCGGTGCTTTGGTGATTTAACCCCCAATTCCAACCCTCGATGCTGAGTGCCAAGCAGGGAGGTAGTGGGTCCCATTTTTATAGTCTTTGGTATGACTCGTTTGGGGTTTGAACTCACAACCTGCCGATCTCTAACCACAAGGCCACTGAGTAGACCAACATAAAATACAGTAGCATAGTAGGCCCAAGTATTCATTAAAACAGTGTTGAGTGACAGAAATGACTGTTTTGCTTGTGTCTTAATTGTTTATTTTGCCCTCGACTACGGCCTACAGTACCGTATTTTTCGGACTATAAGTCGCAGTTTTTTTGATAGTTTGGTCGAGGGTGCGACTTATACTCAGGAGCGACTTATGTGTGAAATGATTAACACATTACCGTAAAATATCAAATAATATTATATAGCTCATTCACGTAAGAGACTAGACGTATAAGATTTCATGGGATTTAGCGATTAGGAGTGACAGATTGTTTGGTAAACGTATAGCATGTTCTATATGTTATAGTTATTTGAATGACTCTTACCATAATATGTTACGTTAACATACCAGGCACGTTCTCAGTTGGTTATTTATGCCTCATATAACGTACACTTATTCAGCCTGTTGTTCACTATTCTTTATTTTTTTTAAATTGCCTTTCAATCTCTATTCTTGGTGTTGGGTTTTATCAAATAAATTTCCCCCCAAAAATGCGACTTATACTCCAGTTCGACTTATATATGTTTTTTTCATTCTTTATTATGCATTTTTGGCCGGTGCGACTTATACTCCAGAGCGACTTATACTCGGGAAAATACGGTAGTCGGATTGTAAACGACTTCCATTGAAGGCTGATGAACCTTTGATAACGACTCTAGTCAGGTCATTGCAAAATGTAATTAAGTGATTATTTGGCGTACAACCTGATGGAGCCCGCGTACCCGCAGTTTGAGAATCACTGAGCTATAGCCATTTGTGCTAAATTTTTAACGGCACATTCTAAAAATACTATAAAAAAAAGAACAAAGACTAAAAGAGCATACAAGTGAAATGTAACAATAAAAAGTTGCAATGGTCACCCCAATAGCACAAAGCTGTTATTGCTCAAAAAGTAATGATGTAATGACTCAAAATCAGTGTTGTTTTGAATTTTTGACCTATTCAAGGTTCCAAATATTTCACATCAAAAATTCCACTTTGAAATGTTATTTGGGGGAAAACTATTGCCCATGGTGTGTGTTTACCATATACAGAACTACGTTTTTCCTTGATAAAAAGGATGTCAAATATACCAAAAAAAGTGAAAAATATATATTAAACTTATAGTGAATGGATGAATATAAAGTTGATGTCGATACTTAAGTGTTGAAAGTAATGAAAATATTTGTGACTTATTTTGAACACATTTGTGAGTGGAGGGCCCTTTTGGATCTTTGGGAATTTTAGTGGGATTTATTTCCCTAAAAAATAATAATGAATCAAAGTCAATGTTGTTATGAATTATTTGACCTGTTTAAAGGCTTCAATTACTTCTTATCAAATATTCCACTTTGACAATTTTTTGGGGGGAAATATTAAATATTTTTGTTTTATATATATATATATATATATATATATATATATATATATATATATATATATATATATATATATATATATATATATATATATATATATATATATATATATATATATATATATATATATATATATATATATAATATATATATATATATATGTGTGTGTGTGTGTGTGTGTGTGTGTGTGTGTATGTATATATATGTGTGTGTGTATATGTATATATATGTGTGTGTATGGATAGATGGATGGATGTTATAGAACCATTTCCCCTGTGGATCAATAAAGTTAGTCTAATTTCCATAAAAAACAGGGTTTTGACAGAAACCATAGGTGCTCGGAACTTGAAGACAAAGCTTCTGTCGTTTGGCAACTTTTTTCTCCTGGTGAAATATGCAAAGCAGTGATGTTTAAGTATGGAACAGGGGCCATTGGAGTTCAAATCCCAGCCGAGTCATACCAAAGACTATAAAAATGGGACCCATAACCTCCCTGTTTGGCACTCAGCAACAAAGGGTTGGAGTTGGGGGTTAAATCACCAAAATGATTCCCGGGCGCGGCGCCGCTGCTGCCCACTGCTCCCCAAGGGGATGGGACAAATGCAGATGACAAATTTCACCACATCTAGTGTGTGTGTGTGACAATCATTGGTACTTTAATCTTAATCTTTAATTTGTGGGATGCAGCTTTATTATGCACCAGCATAGCACATTGTAGAAATAATATCAACAAAAATGAAAAATAGAGCAAAAAGGCATAATGAAAAAGCTGAAATGTCGATGCAAATAAAATAAAAAATTACACAATAGTTGTCTAGTTAAAATATATGTATGTATATATATATATATATATATATATATATATATATATATATATATATATATATATATATATATATATATATATGTATATATATATATATATATATATATATATATATATATATATATATATATATATATATATATATATATATATATATATATATATATATATATATATATATATATATATATATATACGTACCTATTGTAGTTTTTAACCAAAAAAATCAAAATTGTAATCGAAAATCACATCTTCAGAAAAATAAATCTGGATTTTATTTTTGGCCAAACTCGCACAGCCCTACTGAGGGTGTCACATTACTACTAAAAGTAGCAATCATTTAATTGTACACAAATAAAAATAACAGCAGTTATCTATTCAACCCTGTCTGTACAAAGTAGCGCATTAAAGATGCTCAGACTTGCCAACTCTTTTGGATTCTGCAGAATTAAGGGAATTGTCCCTGTCCACGACATCTGATGTTTTTCGTGCACATATAAAGATATTGTAGCTTTTGCCTGAATGTTGAAAGGATGACAATGAGCTGGTCGATCAACAATCATTTAATTAAAATTACCCAAATCGGCAGTAACCCACTGTGTCTCCCCTTAAAATGTTTAATTAACCTTGTTCGACCCGCGATTTAAAGTGTGCTTTGAATTTTGTTCCCCTGTGTTAGATGTAACTATTCTATTATTTCCTTCCTTGTCTACACTCCAGGTTTTTATATTAAATCTCGAGATGGAGGATGACGATCTACCTGGTTTTGGGGCGTCTGTGCCCCAATCAGCCCAGAGTTCTCCAGAACGCAGACAATCAGTGGGAAGTCACAGGCACCCGCTACCCCCTGAAAGAAAAGGTTCTATGAAGGGCCTCTACTCCGATGACTTCACTACTTTGAGGTTCAAGGTAAAAGCATTCACAATGTTGTCAAACCACATCAATGTGAAATTTGTCAACTGCTATTATGATATGCATTCTGAGTCTTTACCTGCTGAGAAAAAAACACTTTACTGATACAGACTTGTGCAGAGGAACCAGACACCCAGCAGCGGTCCTACAGCAGTTGTGATGCAATGGAAGGTAGGAACAATTGTGGTGTGTTTGGCACTTTGTTGAAGCACTGAACCTTTGACCCTGCAAGAGAAATCCTCATGAAGTGCTGCTTCCCAATAATATGTATTATTGCAGCAAAATTATTTGCAAACGTGTATCTGAATCTGTGCGTCTGCAATCAATTCACGTGTTTGTGCACTAATGTGTGTGTCTAATGTGTGTGTGTGTAATCAGAGCCGCCATATTGTCCCGTCCATATTATGATTTGTCTGTGGGTAAAACAAATTCTTGTCCGTCCATATTTCACTAGCTGTGTGCACATGGACACATTTAATCGGATTAAAAGCCTAACCGGAATAAGAATGCTTCAGGTAAACACACCATTCGGAATATTCTGACCCGATCACACACGTTGGGATCAAAATTTCATTCCGATTGAGACAGGTGGTTTATGCAGAAACGGACACATCTTCCGAAATTCGGGTTAGAATGATCCTTACTGTGCATGTCTTTGATGTCAGCTGTGGTGGAGGGGGACTCAATTTAATAGTGTCGGAATGAACTGATTGTTTTGCTGCCGTATCCCCCCCATTCAACATGTACAGAAGTAGTGTTGTATGGTCTTGAGTTTGTTGCTTTAAAACGAGACGAGCAAAAACAGAAGTATGGTATGGAGTGTCATATGTCGATGTAACAGTAAAAGAAGGGATCCAGGTGTCGTCTTAACGAGCTGTTTTATTCACGACATTACAGCTATTCCAAATGCATACATTTCAAAAAGAGAGGTAAAACAAAAGTAGTGAACATAAGGAAAATATGATAAATAAATACGGTGATACCGTCGGACAAGCAGAAATGCACAAAGCCATGTTTGATAACGGTCTACTGCTTCTTCAGCATCTGCAGTGAGCAAACTCGTCCATAAGATGGCACCATAGCACAAATAATAACACCTATCTGTCTAAGTTAGGTTCTGAGCATGTCCAAAGTAAAGTATTCCGATTTAAGGTGCGGTGCATGAAAATGCACCTCGTAATCATATGATTTTTTTCAGGGTCCATGTGCACAGTAACATTCTAATCTGAATGATGATCAGATTAAATGCATGTTGTCCATGTGCACGTGGCTGTGTGTGAAATTCGGGTTAGAATTATCCTTACTCCGCATGTCTTTGATGTCAGCTGTGGTGTAGGGGGACTAAATTGAATAGTGTCGGAATGAATCGATTGTCTTGCTGCCGTATCCCCCATTCAACATGTTCAGAAGTAGTGTTATATGCTGTTGAGTTTGTTGCTTTAAAACGAGACGAGCAAAAACAGAAGTATGGTATGGAGTGTCATATGTCGATGTAACCATAAAAGAAGGGATCCAGGTGTCGTCTTAACGAGCTGTTTTATTCACGACATTACAGCTACTGCAAATGCATACATTTCAAAAAGAGGTAAAACAAAAGTAGTGAACATAAGGAAAATATGATAAATAAATACGGTGATACCGTCGGACAAGCAGAAATGCACAAAGCCATGTTTGATAACGGTCTACTGCTTCTTCAGCATCTGCAGTGAGCAAACTCGTCCATAAGATGGCACCATAGCACAAATAATAACACCTATCTGTCTAAGTTAGGTTCTGAGCATGTCCAAAGTAAAGTATTCCGACTTAAGGTGCGGTGCATGAAAATGCACCTCGTAATCATATGATTTTTTTCAGGGTCCATGTGCACAGTAACATTCTAATCTGAATGATGATCAGATTAAATGCATGTTGTCCATGTGCACGTGGCTGTGTGTGAAATTCGGGTTATAATTATCCTTACTCCGCATGTCTTTGATGTCAGCTGTGGTGTAGGGGGACTAAATTTAATAGTGTCGGAATGAATCGATTGTCTTGCTGCCGTATCCCCCATTCAACATGTTCAGAAGTAGTGTTATATGCTGTTGAGTTTGTTGCTTTAAAACGAGACGAGCAAAAACAGAAGTATGGTATGGAATGACATATGTCGATGTAACCATAAAAGAAGGGATCCAGGTGTCGTCTTAACGAGCTGTTTTATTCACGACATTACAGCTACTGCAAATGCATACATTTCAAAAAGAGAGGTAAAACAAAAGTAGTGAACATAAGGAAAATATTATAAATAAATACGGTGATACTGTCGGACAAGCAGAAATGCACAAAGCCATGTTTGATAACGGTCTACTCCTTCTTCAGCACCTGCAGTGAGCAAACTCGTCCATAAGATGGCACCATATCACAAATAATAACACCTTTCTGTCTAAGTTAGGTTCTGAGCATGTCCAAAGTAAAGTATTCCGATTTAAGGTGCGGTGCATGAAAATGCACCTCATAATCATATGATTTTTTTCAGGGTCCATGTGCACAGTAACATTCTAATCCGAATGATGATCAGATTAAATGCATGTTGTCCATGTGCACGTGGCTGTGTGTGAAATTCGGGTTAGAATTATCCTTACTTCGCATGTCTTTGATGTCAGCTGTGGTGTAGGGGGACTAAATTTAATAGTGTCGGAATGAATCGATTGTCTTGCTGCCGTATCCCCCCATTCAACATGTTCAGAAGTAGTGTTATATGCTGTTGAGTTTGTTGCTTTAAAACGAGACGAGCAAAAACAGAAGAATGGTATGGAGTGTCATATGTCGATGTAACCATAAAAGAAGGGATCCAGGTGTCGTCTTAACGAGCTGTTTTATTCACGACATTACAGCTATTCCAAATGCATACATTTCAAAAAGAGAGGTAAAACAAAAGTAGTGAACATAAGGAAAATATGATAAATAAATACGGTGATACCGTCGGACAAGCAGAAATGCACAAAGCCATGTTTGATAACGGTCTACTGCTTCTTCAGCACCTGCAGTGAGCAAACTCGTCCATAAGATGGCACCATATCACAAATAATAACACCTTTCTGTCTAAGTTAGGTTTTGAGCATGTCCAAAGTAAAGTATTCCGATTTAAGGTGCGGTGCATGACAATGCACCTCATAATCAGATGATTTTTTTCAGGGTCCATGTGCACAGTAACATTCTAATCCGAATGATGATCAGATTAAATGCATGTTGTCCATGTGCATGTGGCTGTGTGTGAAATTCGGGTTAGAATTATCCTTACTCGGCATGTCTTTGATGTCAGCTGTGGTGTAGGGGGACTAAATTTAATAGTGTCGGAATGAATCGATTGTCTTGCTGCCGTATCCCCCCATTCAACATGTTCAGAAGTAGTGTTATATGCTGTTGAGTTTGTTGCTTTAAAACGAGACGAGCAAAAACAGAAGTATGGTATGGAGTGTCATATGTCGATGTAACCATAAAAGAAGGGATCCAGGTGTCGTCTTAACGAGCTGTTTTATTCACGACATTACAGCTACTGCAAATGCATACATTTCAAAAAGAGAGGTAAAACAAAAGTAGTGAACATAAGGAAAATATGATAAATAAATACGGTGATACCGTCGGACAAGCAGAAATGCACAAAGCCATGTTTGATAACGGTCTACTGCTTCTTCAGCACCTGCAGTGAGCAAACTCGTCCAAAAGATGGCACCATAGCACAAATAATAACACCTTTCTGTCTAAGTTAGGTTCTGAGCATGTCCAAAGTAAAGTATTCCGATTTAAGGTGCGGTGCATGAAAATGCACCTCATAATCATATGATTTTTTTCAGGGTCCATGTGCACAGTAACATTCTAATCCGAATGATGATCAGATTAAATGCATGTTGTCCATGTGCACGTGGTTGTGTGTGAAATTCGGGTTAGAATTACCCTTACTTCGCATGTCTTTGATGTCAGCTGTGGTGGAAGGGGACTAAATTTAATAGTGTCGGAATGAATCGATTGTCTTGCTGCCGTATCCCCCCATTCAACATGTTCAGAAGTAGTGTTATATGCTGTTGAGTTTGTTGCTTTAAAACGAGACGAGCAAAAACAGAAGAATGGTATGGAGTGTCATATGTCGATGTAACCATAAAAGAAGGGATCCAGGTGTCGTCTTAACGAGCTGTTTTATTCACGACATTACAGCTACTGCAAATGCATACATTTCAAAAAGAGAGGTAAAACAAAAGTAGTGAACATAAGGAAAATATGATAAATAAATACGGTGATACCGTCGGACAAGCAGAAATGCACAAAGCCATGTTTGATAACGGTCTACTGCTTCTTCAGCACCTGCAGTGAGCAAACTCGTCCAAAAGATGGCGCCATTGCACAAATAACACTACAAATCCGAATTCGGACACACACTTTTTTTTTTTACACACCCACACATCGAACTACAGATGGACATATCATAATACTTCAAACACGCACACATGGCTCTGATTGCACACACACTTTGACATACAGACACACACATTAGTACAAAGACACGTGAATTGGATTGCATAAACTCTGATTTAGTTTTCAAATAACTTTGCTACTACAATACTTTCATACTCTTCTTTCCCTTTCTCGCAGGCTCAAGCTCAAAGTCCCCGTTTGCCCAATACAAGTTTGATGAGAAAGATTATTACGGACCATGCTCAAAGCAATTACTCACGTCATACTTCAGCCGTGGCGGAGACACACCCAAGGTCCAGATGCCCTACAAAACCATCAGTGGCAAAATCCCTCGTGATTTGAAAAAAGAACGGTATGTACGGTCTTTGCGTGACCAGGCAAATCCACAGTTAGATCCTCATATACTCAAGATATCTTCTCTTTTCCAAAGGTGTCGACGGGAGTATTTGAAGCTTAATTTTGAACAACTTTTGGCAGAAAAAAACATTGACTCCAATCTTCTAATACCGCGTTGTTTGGACAGCAGTGATGAGCAGCCTCTTCTCTCGCCGTATCTTCCACTTGAGGTGAGCCTGGCACGCCACTGGCAACTTGTGTATAGACTTTAATAAGTAAAACGCCGTTTTTGGTGCAAATATTTCCATCCTAGATATTTGACAACGAGGAATACGATTGTCGGACTGCCCACGACTGGCTTTCCATGGGAATAGCGCCAGGATCGTCTGATCGAAGACCAATTCCATCAAAAGCGTTACTGCTTACAGATGACACAGAAATGTTTGGTAAAACAAAACAAAACAAAACGTAATTACAAAACCCAAAACCAGTGAAGTTGGCACGTTCTGTAATTTGTAAATAAAAACAGAATACAATGATTTGCAAATCCTTTTCAACTTATATTCAATTGAATAGACTGCAAAGACAAGATATTTAATATCAAACTGAGAAACTTTAATTTTTTTTGCAAATATTTATTAACTTAGAATTTAATGGCGGCAACAGATTGCAAACAAGTTGGCACAGGGGCATTTTTACCACTGTGTTACATGGCCTTTCCTTTTAACAACACTCAGTAAATGTTTGGGAACTGAGGAGACCAATTTTTGAAGCTTTTCAGGTGGAATTCTTTCCCATTCTTGCTTGATGTACAGCTTAAGTTGTTCAACAGTCCGGGGTCTCCGTTGTGGTATTTTAGGCTTCATATTGCGCCACACATTTTCAATGGGAGACAGGTCTGGACTACAGGCAGACCAGTCTAGTACCCGCACTCTTTTACTATGAAGCCACGCTGTTGTAACACATGGCTTGGCATTGTCTTGCTGAAATAAGCAGGGGCGTCCATAATAAAGTTGCTTGGATGGCAACATATGTTGCTCCAAAACCTGTATGTACCTTTCAGCATTAATGGGGCCTTCACAGATGTGTAAGTTACCCATGCCTTGGGCACTAATACACCCCCATACCATCACAGATGCTGGCTTTACACTTTGCGCCTAGAACAATCCGGATGGTTCTTTTCGTCTTTGGTCCGGAGGACACGACGTCCAGTTTCCAAAAACAATTTGAAATGTGGTCTGACACTTTTCACCTTTCCATCAGTCCATCTTAGATGAGCTCGGGCCCAGCGAAACCGGTGGCGTTTCTGGGTGTTGTTGATAAATGGCTTTCGCTTTGCATAGCAGAGTTTTAACTCACACTTACAGATGTAGCGATGAACTGTAGTTACTGACAGTGGTTTTCTGAAGGGTTCCTGAGCCCATGTGGTGATATCCTTTACAAACTGATGTCACCTTTTGATGCAGTACCGCCTGAGGGATCGAAGGTCACGGGCATTCAATGTTCATTACGCTTACGTGCAGTGATTTCTCCAGATTCTCTGAACCCTTTGATGATAATATGGGCCGTAGATGGTGAAATCCCTACATTCTTTGCAATAGCTGGTTGAGAAATGTTGTTCTTAAACAATTTGCTCAGGCATTTGTTCGCAAAGTGGTGACCCTCGACCCATCCTTGTTTGTGAATGACTGAGCATTTCATGGAAGCTGCTTTTATACCCAATCATGGCACCTACCTGTTCCCAATTAGCCTGTTCACCTGTGCAATGTTCCAAATAAGTGTTTGATGAGCATTCCTCAACTTTCTCAGTCTTTTTTGAAACATGTTGCAGGTATCAAATTCCAAATGAGCTAATATTTGCAAAAAATAGCAAAGTTTACCAGTTCGAACGTTAAGTATCTTGTCTTTGCAGTCTATTCAATTGAATATAAGTTGAAAAGGATTTGCAAATCATTGTATTCTGTTTTTATTTACCATTTACACAACGTGCCAACTTCACTGGTTTTGGGTTTTGTGATTCAAAAGCATTACTTTACCAGGCGTTTTTCTGTGTGGCATCAGTAGATGATCAACCTCCCCCATCACTGGAGTACAGCTGGCATCTAGTGGGCGTCCTTGACTACAACGAGGAGAAATGTCAGTACTTGGTAGAAAAGGTTCGCCAAAACAGCAAGCTAAGAGATGAGGAGAGTTGCCTGCAAACGGGCAATAGGTACTGGATACCCAGGATCCGGTTGCTGTTCAGTGCCGAGGACCCGCGAGTCTTTGTCCAACGAATCCAGTTTGCCATGCACCAAAGGGAGAACACAGAAGCCCTCATCCTCTACAACTTGATTGTTGACTGCATGCCTATCTGGGAGAAAACCCCATCTCTGGATCCACAGTGTCTCCACAGCATCAAAAGACGTGCCCTCTCAGGCCATGGCCTTAAACTAGACATGTGAGTCACTATCTTCAAGAGATGATTGGTTGTGAATAGAGATGTCCGATAATGGCTTTTTTGCCGATATCCGATATTCCGATATTGTCCAACTCTTAATTACCGATTCCGATATCAACCGATACCGATATATACAGTCGTGGAACTAACACATTATTATGTCTACCGTATTTTTCGGACTATAAGTCGCAGTTTTTTCATAGTTTGGCGGGGGCTGCGACTTATACTCAGGAGCGACTTATGTGTGAAATTATTAACACATTACCGTAAAATATCAAATAATATTATTTAGCTCATTCAAGTAAGAGACTAGACGTATAAGGTTTCATGGGATTTAGCGATTAGGAGTGACAGATTGTTTGGTAAACGTATAGCATGTTCTATATGTTATAGTTATTTGAATGACTCTTACCATAATATGTTACGTTAACATACCAGGCACGTTCTCAGTTGGTTATTTATGCCTCATATAACGTACACTTATTCAGCCTGTTGTTCACTATTCTTTATTTATTTTAAATTGCCTTTCAAATGTCTATTCTTGGTGTTGGCTTTTATCAAATACATTTCCCCAAAAAATGCGACTTACACTCCAGTGCGACTTATATATGTTTTTTCCCTTCTTTATTATGCATTTTCGGCCGGTGCGACTTATACTCCGGAGCGACTTATACTCCGAAAAATACGGTAATTTTGTTGTGATGCCCCGCTGGATGCATTAAACAATGTAACAAGGTTTTCCAAAATAAATCAACTCAAGTTATGGAAAAAAATACCAACATGGCACTGCCATATTTATTATTGAAGTCACAAAGTGCATTATTTCTTTTAAGATGCCTCAAAACAGCAGCTTGGAATTTGGGACATGCTCTCCCTGAGAGAGCATGAGGAGGTTGAGGTGGGCGGGGTTGAGTTGGGGGGTTAACGGGGGGGGGGTGTATATTGTTGCGTCCCGAAAGACTTAGTGCTGCAAGAGGTTCTGGGTATTTGTTCTGTTGTGTTTATGTTGTGTTATGGTGCGGATGTTCTCCCGAAATGTGTTTGTCATTCTTATTTGGTGTGGGTTCACAGTGTGGCGCATATTTGTAACAGTGTTAAAGTTGTTTATACGGCCACCCTCAGTGTGACCTGTATGGCTGTTGATCAAGTATGCATGGCATTCACTTGTGTGTGTGAAAAGCCGTAGATATTATGTGATTGGGCCGGCACGAAAGGCAGTGCCGTTAAGGTTTAATGGCGCTCTGTACTTCTCCCTACGTCCATGTACACAGCGGCGTTTTAAAAAGTCATAAATTTTACTTTTTGAAACCAATACCGATAATTTTGAAACCGATACAGATAATTTCCGATATTACATTTTTAAAGCATTTATCGGCCGATAATATCGGACTGACGATATTATCGGACATCTCTAGTTGTGAATCAAAGCCAGATTGTTGACATGGTAAACATTTTCACTGCAGTGTACAAAAGTTTGTAGAAGGACTCGGGAAGGAGGTCAAGCTGGATTACGACCGTACCATGAACCGCTTCATCCTGGATAAAATGGTGAAATGCGACCCGCAGGATTTTTCCCACATCGTGGTGCCACAGAAGGAACCTGAGCATGTGCCACTTATAGGTGAGCGAGGAAGTGTGTGTTTTATTCAGGATTGACCTACCATTTTTAACATGGGACATGACTTTCTGGGCAGGCTGTGTAACAGTTCCTCGCTTTAGCTACAAGAAGAACCGAGCTGCGTTCATCACCAAGTCCATGCTGACCGAGCCTCAAGTGATCTACACGTTGTCGGAAATCAGGTTCGAGTGTAACAAACTAGCCACCATGAAACTCTTCAACGTGTCCTTAACCAAACCTCTGCGACTGGACGAGTTTGAAGCAAACCAGGCCCAAATGCAGACTCAGGTATTGCAACATTTTGCTTCCCCTGTCAACACGTAGGGCCTGATTGATCTACTAAAGGTTTACGTGTATTCGAACACGTGCAGACTTGATAGCGCACAAAAGCTTGTGCGCAGAGGGTTGCGTGTCTTAAATGAGCAAAATAGAGAGCATAATCCATTCCGTGTGCAAATATAATCATTTAGCGCTCACATTGTGCACTGCAAAAACTGAAATCTAAGTAAGATGAAATATCTCAAATAAGGGTGATATTTGCTTATTTTCTGTCTGATAAGATAATTCTTCTCACTAAGCAGATTTTATGTTGGAGTGTTTTACTTGTTTTAAGTGTATATAATCATACTTGCCAACCTTGAGACCTCCAATATCGAGAGGTGGGGGCTTGGTCGGGGGTGGGGGGGTGGTCGGGGGCGTGGTTGGGGGCGTGGTTATTTACAGCTAGAATTCACCAACTCGAGTATTTCATATATATTTCATATATATATATATATGTATATATATATATATATGTATGAAATACTTGACTTTCAGTGAATTCTAGCTATATATATATATATCTATTTATTTTATTTACATAGAAAAAAAGAAGAAAAAAAAACTTGAATTTCAGTGTTCCGTTGGCTATCCATTAGATGGCAGTATTGTCCTGTTTAACTTCTCCGTTCATTGGGCAGGCAAGCTGTTTATATTGTGGTAAAGCGGACGTGAGAACAGGCTGTCCCCACTCAGTCTCAGGTCCGCATTGAGCTGGAGGGGGCGTGGCCTCCAGCTCCGGCTGAATACCGGGAGTTTGTCGGGAGAAAATCTCTGCCGGGAGGTTGTCGGGAGAGGCGCTGAATACCGGGATTCTCCCGCTAAAAACGGGAGGGTTGGCAAGTATGATATAATTGAACAGTATTTATGTTGTGTACAATGTGTATTTATAATATGCTGTGAAAAGGAAATTTCATATTTTTTGGAAGCTCATCTTGTACTTGACATTGTTTATAGGGTTAGGCGCAATAAGTGTTCAACTTCAGCCTAAACCCTTTCGGTCTGCAACATTTCTTTTTTTAATTTTTATTTCTTTTTTTATTTTATTTATATATTTATTTATTTTTTAAATGAATTTATTAATCAATCAACAAAACAATACACAACAATACCACAATAATGCAATCCAATTCCAAAACCAAACCCGTCCCAGCAACGTTAAGAACAACAACAAACAGAGCAATTCAGAGCAATTGAGGACACACAAACATGACACTTTTTTAATTTATGAATGTACATCTGTTTGTTTATGTAAAACTGTTTGTTTAGTTTTGTTGACCATTGACCGAAGAAATAATAAACTAAAAAAAACGGGTAAAAAAAATTAGACTAAAATTGCGATTGAGATAACTAAAACATTAACTTAGGCAAAACAATTGTCTTTTGGAGAGAGACTATACAATCTGTTTGTGGGGAAAGTGAAAGCAAATTTGCACTTTCATCCGGTCCGAATGTGGAGGGCCATGAGTGTCTCCATAGCAACAGCCGCACAGTACATGGAAACATCCTCATTTGAAAAAGGCGGCCTGCACCACTTTTGCACGTATCGATTGCGCATGCAGTCTTAGTAGATCACTTAGTAATAGGGGTGTAACGGTACGTGTATTTGTATTGAACCGTTTCGGTACGGGGGTTCGGTTCGGAAGTGTACCGAACGAGTTTCTACACGAACATATTAAGTAGCCGCCTCCGCTTCCTTCTACCTCTGTTTCTGTCAGTCCTCTAGACAGCACTCAGCATTGTCCCACCCACACAACCATCTGATTGGTTACAAACAGAGCAGTAACAGCCAATCAGCAGTGCGCATTCAGAGCGGTAACAGCCAATCAGCAGTGCGTATTCAGAGCGCATGTAGTCAGTGCTTAGCGTTTAGCAGGAAAGCATCAGGCAGCGGACTCTCCCCAAATTAAAATAAACACCTCCCAGTCAACTACTAGTAACATCACTATGAGCCCGTTGACCTTCTAGAAATATAAAAGGCAGCTCAACTCGCTCGCAGTCCTGGCTTGAGGTGAAGGCTAATTCGCTTTTAGCGTAACGTTAGCTCGTTTTGCAGTGTGTGTGTGTTACGGACAGCAAAGCCCTGTCTGTCTGTCTGTTATTTCACTTTACCTTTTTCTGTGTTGATTGAGCTGTGTTGAAGCAGCAAAAAAGGACATTATGTTAAATGAAGAGTTTCTGTCTCTGATAGTTGATATAATAATGTAACTGCATCATTAAGCCTACATGAACTCCATGGTGTTCAGGGATGAATAGTCTCTCCTATTGCTATTGTACTATTTTTTCAGCTATAGTTACATTAATCATTAGTTATGCAGCAGCCTAGTTTTGAATGGCAGGGTCCCTGCTATCACATGTTGATAAAAATATAACATTTACATAATACATCAACTACAGGCTTCCCAAATGCTGTAATAAATTAAACATGATGAGTTGACTTGAAACTGTTTAATGTTGCACTTTTTATATGTAGAAGAAAAGTTTTGTCATTGTATTTAATCTGAGCAACAACTTGAGGCAGTTTAATGTTGATTAATGTGGGCAGAATTATTATAGTGTTCCCAATGTTAAAAGGATAAAGCCATTGTTTACAAATTTGATAAATAAATAACCAAAAAATTTATATTTTGTTGTTTTCTTACTGTACCGAAAATGAACCGAACTGTGACCTCTAAACCGAGGTACGTACCGAACCGAAATTTTTGTGTACTGTTACACCCCTACTTAGTAACTCAGCAATTTTATACTTTGCACACGCTGTTTAGCGCGTGTTATTTGGATCTTAGCAGATCAGGCCCTTAGTTATTTGTTAACAGCGAAAAACGCACACAACCTTTTTGATTCTTCCCAGATAAGCTTGTTCCTGCGGGAGGCGTGGATGATCACGGTGACGTACAGCCTCCGACACAACCTGGGGAACATCGGCAAAGGCGCGTACAACATGAGCGAGTCTAAATGGGACATGTACATGGTGACCAAGCTGAACAAACTGATGGCTGTGGTGCACTACAACCTGCAGGACTCCCTACGCAACCTTGTAGAGGACTCCTTGCTCTGCCTGAGCAAGTTGATTATGGACGCGTGCTGCAGCGTGCACACGTGCCCTGATGACCTGGCGTGGGGGGACGACCTCATCGTTAGCCCTTACAAGTAAGACTTTCACGTATTTTAAACGAAGCGACTATGTTTGTTTCATTTTAAATGCTTGTCACTTGATTACTTGTATTGTTTATTTCTTATGTGCAGCACTCTGGAGACAGTTTTGTTGTTAATAGTGCTCTATAAACAGTGTTGGGTTAGTTACTGAAAACCAGTAACTAGTTACAGTTACTAGTTACTTTATTTCAAAAGTAACTTAGTTACTAACTCAGTTACTTACACCAAAAAGTAATGCGTTACTGGGAAAAGTAACTATTTAGTTACTTTTTTTCTTCTTCTTTTTTTTAATGCCCTTTTAGCCTTCATTTCAATACTGTTATTGCAGTGGAGAATAATACAATCTGTTGATCAACTTGACATGCATTTGCATCACTGAGCTCTGCTAAGCAATGTGGTCTACATACAACACACAAAGACAAAGATATGTTTCAAAGGGCCAATTTATTTCAGGCCACAAAAAACTGACAAAGCTATTTTAAATAGCTGCAACATAACATACATAAGTAACAAACAGCATAATAACAACATAGCTGTAAACCTGGCTTCACCTAAGGAAGGCACACGTGACATACACAAAGCCTAACCAGGCAGATTTGAATTGTTGTTTTGGGCAGTAGACGGGATCTTTGATCCAAGACACAACTTACATTAAACTAAAATGTTCTTTTCTTTGTGCTCGACAAAAAAAAGAAGTGAGAATATCTCCATGTTCAGACACTCGAGTCGACTGCCGCTCCGTTGTTAGTAAACACAGACACGCCCCCCCCTCTCCTTCCCTCCCCTCCCCACACCCACACCCACACCCAGACACACACAGAGCGCGCCTCCGGCTTGTGACACAAGAACATTCAGAAGGACGACACTGCAGCGCTCCAATAAAACACACATTTAGATCTTCTGTTTCAAGCCGATACTACATAAAAAATAATGTAAAATAACGCAGTAACGCATCATGTAGTAACGGTAACTGAGTTACTGAATATAAAAAATAACGCGTTAGATTACTACGGTAGTTATCGCCGAAACTAACGGCGTTACAGTAACGCGTTACATGTACAAAGAGCTACATGTGGATTGAGAGCTGCGGGTTGCTGACCCCCGTATTAGCCGCACCGGGCTATAAGCCTCAGATATAGTGTATATCGGTACGAGAGATTTAGTAAATATCTATTACCTTAATTGTTTCCAAACGGTGTCTGTAACAGGGCAGTAAAACGGACGATCACACAAAACAGAAATCATCGTCATGGACCCACTAACTGCGGAGGCTCGCTCTCCAATCAGCTAAACAAACTCAATAACTCCACGGTGACGTTTTGGTGAGTTTACGAAACTGAAACAATACGAAAAGAATGCTATTGTAAGTTAGTAATACCAACAACGACACTTGTTCGCATATACACTAATGCTAACAACGCTAGCTTGATTAAATTAAGAGAGCACATACAAATATGCATTAAACACAACTATGAATTGTTTTTGTTATATTTTTAAAACTTGACAAATGTTGCTTGGAGTGATGAATGAACATTCACTCCGAGCAGATACGCTATTGACGAATACTTTTGGTTCAAGGAACTGAAACAGGAAGTACATTTTCTACCCGGAGGAGGGAATTAGTGGAAAAGATGGCGCCGTAGCACAAACAATAACACATCTTTACAATGTATCTGTCAGTGTTCTATAAAAACTGTTTGTTGAATACAACAGATTATGGCCACAAGGGAAGAAAAATCCATGAAATAGCTGCACCGTTTTATAAGCCGCATGGTTTAAAGTGTGGGGAAAAAAAGTAGCGTCCTATTTATTTCCAGAAAATATGGTATTATTGTTTAAATTACACCCGTTTGTTTTCATCTAGGCCAAAAAACAAGCCTCTGTTCCAGGTGGACTTGCTTTTGAATGAGACCGAAGTACATTACAGCACACCTCTGGAGAATTTTGAGACCTGTATCTTAAACCTATTCAACGAGGGCATTCTGGTGACACACAATATACCCATGCTGGATAAGGTAAAGCAAGTTCAGGGCACTGATGTGCGATACCACTGGTTTTCTTTCCGATCCGATACCAAGTGAAGTTCAGGCTGGTATCAACGATACCAATACTTTGTGCAAATATTTGTGCAAATATTCCTTAAATTTAAAAAGTAGTGTATTTTCAAATACCATATCCATCTAAGAAAAACAACAGTAAACATTTAAGAAAAAAAGTGTAGAAATGTAGAATGTAATTTGAAATTTAAAAACTGATAATACTAATAATATACATAGTCACCAATAACACAAAGTTTTCCCTTTGTGTTTATATTTAAACACAATGTTTTGTCTTTAAATATATATAATCTTTTTTAGCATTTGTTTAAAATAAAGAAATATAAACATTTCCCCCCACTCCCCATACTTGACTTTTCAGTATGGCGCCCTTGGTGGCAAATGTTTAGATACCCCAGATCTAAAATCTTAGAAGCTCTCAAAATAAGATGTACTGAAAATATAAACAGAGTTTAGTTAGTTAATTAAAATAATAGTAACTTATGAATTCATTTGAAAAATTACAACAACCATAATACACACTGTTTCATAGATTTTTTTACATACTAGGTTATGCAGTTACAGAATTGTATTAGTTGTTTTATCCTATTCTTACATGGGAAGAAGCAGTAAAAATGTAAGAAAAAAGACCCAAAAAATCAATAATGAGAAAAAGCTGAAATGTTCTAACTAATATTTATTAATTATATACAGTACAGGCCAAAAGTTTGAACACACCTTCTCCTCATTCAATGTGTTTTCTTTATTTTCAAGACTATTTACATTGTAGATTGTCACATCAAAGCAATGAATGAACACATGTGGAGTTATGTACTTACCAAAAAAAGGTGGAATAACTGAAAACATGTTTTATATTCTAGTCTCTTCAAAATAGCCACCCTTTGGTCTGATTACTTTTTCGCACACTCTGGGCATTCTCTCCATGAGCTTCAAGCACACCTGTGAAGTGGAAAATCATTTCAGGTGACTACCTCTTGAAGCTCATCAAGAGAATGCCAAGAATGTGCGAAAAAGTATTTCGAGCAAAAGGGTGGCTATTTTGAAGAAACTAGAATATATAACATGTTTTCAGTTATTTCACCTTTTTTTTGTTAAATACGTTACTCCACATGTGTTCATTCATAGTTTTGATGTCTTCAGTGACAATCTACAACGTTAATCATGAAAATAAAGAAAACGCACTGAATGAGATGGCGTGTCCAAACTTTTGGCATGTAGCGTATTTTCCGCACTATAAGGCGCACCGGATTATAAGGCGCACCTTCAATGAATGGCCTATTTTAAAACTTTGTTCATATATAAGGCGCACCATATTATAAGGCGCACCGCATTATAAGGGGCATAGAATAGATGCTACAGTAGAGGCTGGGGTTACTTTATGCATCCCGTAGTTGCGAGACCTGTTGTGGCTCAATATTGGTCCATATATAAGGCGCACCGCATTATAAGGCGCATAGAATAGATGCTACAGTAGAGGCTGGGGTTACGTTATGCATCCCGTAGTTGCGAGACCTGTTGTGGCTCAATATTGGTCCATATATAAGGCGCACCGGATTATAAGGCGCACCGTCAGCTTTTGAGAAAATTTGAGGTTTTTAGGTGCGCCTTGTAGTGCGGAAAATACGGTACTGTAGTTTGTCACTAATAATACAAAGCTGACACAATATCTGCTTTTAGCATTTTTGTAAATTAAGAAATATCAATATGTCCCCCCCATACTTTTACTTTTCAATATGCGGCCCTTAGTGGAAAAAGTTTAGACACCACTGAACTAAAGTATAAAAAGTATTGATATTTTGATTTGAGAATCTATATTAGAGCATAAAGATCTGGTATCGGCGGTATCATTATTTCAGTATCGATCTGCACATCACTAGTTTAGGATGCAAAGTGTGCTCATGTTCCAAGAATGTTGTGCAAATGGAGAGTGATGACAAGTCTGTTCTTCCCTAGTTCTTGATGAAGCGCTTGTTATTCGGTGACGAGCCTGTGCTGGAGTCAGTGAATCTTTGCGAGCCAAAAGTAAATGAGCTGAGAGAGAAGATCTGCATAGCGCTCAAAAAAGCCATCGTACCCCTCAAAGCGTATGCTGCTGAATATGCCAAATACATTGAGCTTTACAACTTGGACGTAGTGGCGCATTTTGCGTAAGTGCGTAAGTCTTAAATCCCTCGCAGTCGAGCAGAATTGTCCTGCTATCTCTATCATTTTTTGCAGATCCAGCGCTGATGACGAGAAGACATCCAAGGTCATAAAAAAAGAAGTAGAGCAGCATATCACAGACAGAGAAGAGCTCCATAAATCCCTGCCGTCCTCCATTATCATTGGTGCATTTATCGTGCATGTTGAGGGAGTACGTCAGGCGCTTTTGAATAAATCAAAGGCTTTAGCCGTGGCGACCTTGGAAAACCATGTCGATAAGCTACGGAAGCTGGTGGATGAAGTAAGTTGGATGTTAAGGACTTGAATTTTTTTTTCCGAAAAATGTCGTCCTGAACTCCTGTTGTGTCTGTCCAGGAATGCGAGGAGTTCAGCACTATTAGTTACACGCTCGCAGAACGTCCCAGCAGCATTGAGGACCTGACGGACAAGAGGGAATGGATGAAACAGATTCCTGACCAGCTCAAAAGTTGCAAGGTGCACAATATTACAAAACCCAAAACCAGTGAAGTTGGCACGTTGTGTAAATGGTAAATAACGACAGAATACAATGATTTGCAAATCCTTTTCAACCTACTGTATTTTTCGGAGTATAAATCGCTCCGGCCGAAAATGCATAATAAAGAAGGAAAAAAACATATAAGTCGCACTGGAGTATAAGTCGCATTTTTGGGGGAAATGTATTTGATAAAACCCAACACCAAGAATAGACATTTGAAAGGCAATTTAAAATAAATAAAGAATAGTGAACAACAGGCTGAATAAGTGTACGTTATATGAGGCATAAATAACCAACTGAGAACGTGCCTGGTATGTTAACGTAACATATTATGGTAAGAGTCATTCAAATAACTATAACATATAGAACATGCTATACGTTTACCAAACAATCTGTCACTCCTAATCGCTAAATCCTATGAAATCTTATACGTCTAGTCTCTTACGTGAATGAGCTAAATAATATAATTTGATGTTTTACGGTATATTTATAGTCCGAAAAATACGGTATAATCAATTGATTGGACTGCAAAGACAAGATACTTAACGTTTGAACTAGAAAACTTTATTTTTGGCAAATATTAGCTCATTTGGAATGTGATGCCAGCAACATGTTTAAAAAAAAGACTGATAAAGTTGAAGGAGGACTGCTCATCAAACACTTATTTGGAACATCCCACAGGTGGACAGGCATATTGGGAATAGGTGGGTGCCATGATTGGGTATAAAAGCAGCTTCCATGAAATGCTCAGTCATTCACAAACAAGGATGGGGCGAGGGTCACCTCTTTGTCAACAAATGCGTGAGCAAATTGTCGAAGTTTAAGAACATTTCTCAACGAGCTATTGCAAGGAATTTAGGGATTTCACCATCTACGGTCTGTAATATCATCAAAAGGTTCAGAGAATCTGGAGAAATCACTGCACGTAAGCGATCAATCAATCAATGTTTATTTATATAGCCCTAAATCACAAGTGTCTCAAAGGGCTGTACAAGCCACAACGACATCCTCGGTACAGAGCCCACATACGGGCAAGGAAAACTCACCCCAGTGGGACGTCATTGTGAATGACTATGAGAAACCTTGGAGAGGACCGCATATGTGGGTACCCCCCCCCCCTCCCCCTCTAGGGGAAAATCATAAATGGGTTATACTTGTATAGCGCTTTTCTACCTTCAAGGTACTCAAAGCGCTTTGACAGTCTTTCCACATTCACCCATTCACACACACATTCACACACTGATGGCGGGAGCTGCCATGCAAGGCGCTAACCAGCAGCCATCAGGAGCAAGGGTGAAGTGTCTTGCCCAAGGACACAACGGACGTGACTAGGATGGTAGAAGGTGGGGATTGAACCCCAGTAACCAACAACACTCCGATTGCTGACACGGCCACTCTACCAACTTCGCCACGCCGTCCCATATTATGGATCTTCAATCCCTGTGTAAAGGATATCACCACATAGGCTCAGGAACACTTCAGAAAACCACTGTCAGTAACTACTGTTGGTCGCTACATCTGTAAGTGCAAGTTAAAACTCTACTATGCAAAGTGAAAACCATTTATCAACAACACCCAGAAACGCTGGGCCCGAGCTCATCTAAGATGGACTGATGGATAGGTGAAAAGTGTCAGACCACATTTCAAATTGTTTTTGGAAACTGGACGTCGTGTCCTCCGGAACAAAGAGGAAAATTACCATCCGGATTGTTCTAGGCGCTAAGTTGAAAAGCCAGCATCTGTGATGGTATGGGGGTGTATTAGTGCCCAAGGCATGGGTAACTTACACATCCGTGAAGGCACCAGTTTGAACATTAAATATCTGGTCTTTGCAGTCTATTCAATTGAATATAAGTTGAAAATAATTTGCAAATCATTGTATTCTGTTTTTATTTACCATTTACACAATGTGCCAACTTCACTGGTTTTGGGTTTTGTAGAAATAAAAATAAAATGCTTTATGTGTGCCGCCAAGTGTTACTCTGTTTTTTCCCCGTAGGATCGCGTTGCAAAGATTTTAGCAGAGTATGAACTATTTGAAGAGTTCTACTACTCCTTATCAAATGATGATTTTAATAAGAAGTAAGTGGAAATGAGGCTATACAGTACTGTATGTACCATACTTGCATATTTTACTACATTCATATTGCTAAATAAGGGGACCAAAATATTAACAAAGCCTTCTTTATGATGTACAGTAGTTAGGGTTGTGTATCGTTTGAATTTGAACGATTCCGATTCCTGACGATTCTCGATCCCGATTCTTTTAAGAGGCAGGGTCAAAAAAGAGTTTAGGATATTTTAAATGAGCTAGCTAACCTACAGTCTTTCTGAATGAAATAGTCTGACATTCTCCATCAATTTTAATTCAATTAACTTTTTATGAACTTTACTATAAATTCCTCACAGGGCTGTTTTCAACTAGAATATCAATATATCAAATCTATGAACTTGAATATAAATATTATAAATTATGAATACATTTTCCCAGGGGTACACTTTACTCAAGAGAGCTTTATTTTTGAAAACCTCATGAAAACACATTTACACACAAGTGTATGATGCTGCAGGAAACCTCATGAAAACACATTTACACACACAAGTGTATGATGCTGCAGGTACTTCAAAATGTTACCGTGCTCCCACTGATGGGCTAACCTGGTGCAGAAAAGCAAATAAACAATAAGAAACAACTTGCAAAACCCAGTCCAGATTAGCAGCAGGTACAGTATAAAATCAGAGACAGTTCTTGTTTAGGAAAATGACCATATCCGCCTTCTCAGGCAGGATGCGTGAGCGTTCTGGACAGATAGTGTCTCCTGCTGTGGAAAATACACGTTCGCTGGGTGTGGAAGAAGCTTGAACGCATAAATAGGAGAAAGCGAGATCTGACAGCAAAGGATAAGTCTTTTGTTGGTTCCACCACCATGCAGCAGGGTCGTCAGACATAAGTATCGGTGGAACGTCCTGGTACATCTGCAGCTCTCTCTCCACTCGTTTCTTGATGGACATGGAGCTCTGTTATTTCGCGGTTATTTCTTTTTTTTTTTGTAAAGTAAAGCCACACTTTCGACCGCCGACGCCCGCTATCCATGCTTGAGCTTGACTGACTCGCTCGGCTATGCTAACACTTCCGGCGGTGGGTGCTTCTTCGTTGGTGTTCAGCGGCTTCTTCTTCCGGTTCGGTGGACATATTTTTTTCCCGTCGGCGGACTGGGTATCGAAAATAGGAATCGAAATTTTAACTTTTGAACGATTCCGGGACAATCGGAAAGTTAGTCCCGGTTCCAATCGATACTTGATACCCAACCCTAACAGTAGTACCTCAACTTACGAGCATGATTGGTTCTGTGACGGAGCTCTACATTTAAAGCACTTGTGCTTGGCCCCCAAAACAGCACAATTTTAACAACTAACATGCCTTTTAAGAAGAAAAAGTAACTTTTATGTAAGAAATACTATATGAAAACAATACAATGGAGTGTGGTACAAACAGCTACAGTAGTTTTATGAAGTGATGTACAGCATTTACTGTGGAGTGTGGACTTGTGCAGTATCTCTTTTCAGCAGCTTCTCCATATTTTTATGGATACATGTCCGCTATTATTTTATTATTTTAACATTCTTGGTTTGCGTTAAACTCCTTCTGCTTCAATATGGAGCAGACGAGCAGTGCTACGCTGGTACGACTAAACAGTCGGTAAGGTTTTTGAGGATTTCTTTCTTTAGTTCAATTGGGATCATCCGCTTCTTCTTCTCAACACTGTCCCTCCACTCACTCCTTCATATTTCTTTGTTCCGACAATACAGTTTTTCAATCTTTAGCTGTTGGGCTCAAAAGTATGACGTGGAAATGCAATGCATTGTTATTCTTCTTTCTTTTTTTTTCTTTTTTTTTTAATAAAAATAAAATAAAAATCATTTTAACGTTTATTCAAAAAATGACATTCATTTGACCATTGAATTTTGTTCATTTTCCAACTACCGGTAATATTCTACAACAAAAATACAACATTGAAACATATTTTTTTACAACGTTTATTCAATGTTGGGTTCTGATTTTGATTTGACATTTGAATTTTGGTCGTTTTCCATTCAATATTTTACAACAAAAATATAACATTGAAACAACATCTTTTTGACGACATTTAATCAATGTTGGGTTCTGACGTTAATTTGACCTTTTTTTTTTGCAAATAATCATTAACTTAAAATTTAATGGCAGCAACAATTTGCAAAAAAGTTGGCACATGGGCATTTTTACCACTGTGTTACATGGCCTTTCCTTTTAACAACACTCAGTAAACGTTTGGGAACTGAGGAGACACATTTTTGAAGCTTTTCAGGTGGAATTCTTTCCCATTCTTGCTTGATGTACAGCTTAAGTTGTTCAACAGTCCGGGGGTCTCCGTTGTGGTATTTTATAATCTTCATAATGCGCCACACATTTTCAATGGGAGACAGGTCTGGACTACAGGCAGGCCAGTCTAGTACCCGCACTCTTTTACTATGAAGCCACGCTGTTGTAACACTTGCAGAATGTGGCTTGGCATTGTGTTGCTCAAATAAGCAGGGGCGTCCATGAAAAAGACATTTCTTGGATGGCAACATAGTTGGTCCAAAAGGCATCAAATTCCAAATGAGCTAATATTTGCAAAAAATAACAAAGTTTACCAGTTCGAACGTTAAGTATCTTGTCTTTGCAATCTATTCAATTGAATATAAGTTGAAAAGGATTTGCAAATCATTGTATTCTGTTTTTATTTATGATTTATACAACGTGCCAACTTCACTGGTTTTGAGTTTTGTAATGCTTGTGTCCTAAATTTTTTCTTCCAACCTAAAACCTAACACTTCACCGAGAGACGGTCCTTATCACAAACCACTTTTAAATCGGGGTACTCTTATGTTGAGATACCACTTCTAATCAAAACTGAGCATTATTATCTCTCAGTTGTTCCATATCTGAACCATAATTCATGGTATTTGTTTGCAAAGGTGGAAAGCTATTGAGTGGCCACAAAGAATCCTCAGACAGATGGACGACGTAACCAGTCATCTTGTTGAAGAGGAGGAGCGCTTCCAGAAGATCCAGATCACCGACCAGGATGTGTTTGAGCAGCGCCTTGGATCTCTCCAGGTCAGCTGAACTGTCTTTGATTCATTGGTTAATTCATTTTCTATTGCTTATCATCTTCAGAGGCATGCTGGGTAATCTATTTTATACTACTTTAGGCTAGAGTCGGGTCCACTTTGGTCTAGGCACAAAGAAACTAAACCAGGGTTGTCCAAACTCATTGGGCTAAAAAAAATTTGTTCGGAAACCAAATACATGTACATATTTTATTCATATGATGGATGTATAATCAATATAATGGATATATAGTTAATATAAATTGGATATTAAGAGTATGTGAAAGTTTGACTTGTACCTGGTTTACTTCTGTGACAACCTTCTTAAAGTTGTGTCATAAGAAATATCCATCCATCCATTTTCTACCGCTTGTCCCGTTCAGGGTCGCGGGGGGTGGTGTAGCCCAGTGTTTTTCAACCAATGTGTCGCGGCACACTAGTGTGCCAGGAGATACAGTCTGGTGTGCCTTGGGAGATTATGTAATTTCACCTATTTGGGTTAAAAATATTTTTTGCAAACCAGTAATTATAGTCTGCAAATGATGTGTTGTTGAGTGTCGGTGCTGTCTAGAGCTCGGCAGAGTAACCGTGTAATACTCTTCCATATCAGTAGGTGGCAGCCGGTAGCTAATTGTGTTGTAGATGTCGGAAACAGCGGGAGGCAGTGTGCAGGTAAAAAGGTGTTTAATGCTTAAACCAAAAATAAACAAAAGTTGAGTGCCCCTAAGAAAAGGCATTGAAGCTTAGGGAAGGCTATGCAGAACGAAACTAAAACCGAACTGGCTACAAAGTAAACAAAAACAGAATGCTGGACGACAGCAAAGACTTACTGTGGAGCAAAGACAATGTTCATCCGAACATGACATGACAATCAACAATGTCCCCACAAAGAAGGATAAAAACAACTGAAATATTCTTGATTGCTAAAACAAAGTAGATGCGGGAAATATCGCTCAAAGGAAGACATGAAACTGCTACAGGAAAATACCAAAAAAAGAGAAAAATCCACCAAAATAGGAGAACAAGACAAGAACTAAAACACTACACACAGGAAAACAGCAAAAAACTCAAAATAAGTCACGGCGTGATGTGACAGGTGGTGACAGTACACCTACTTTGAGACAAGAGCTATAGTGATGCATGCTTGGTTATGCTTTAAAGTCATATCCAACAATTGTGACAACAATTTTTACTGTCAACTGAGTTTCGTTTTTTAATGATTTCTGCTGGTGGTGTGCCTCCGGATTTTTTCAACGCAAAAAATGGGCCTTGGCTCAAAAAAGGTTGAAAAACACTGCTGGAGCCTATCTCAGCTGCATTCGGGCGGAAGGCGGGGTACACCCTGGACAAGTCGCCACCTCATCGCAGGGCCAACACAGATAGACAGACAACATTCACACTCACATTCACACACTAGGGCCAAATTAGTGTTGCCAATAAACCTATCCCCAGGTGCATGTCTTTGGAGGTGGGAGGAAGCCGGAGTACCCGTAGGGAACCCACGCAGTCATGGGGCGAACATGCAAATATCAAGCAGTTAAAATGTGCCAAACATGGATAAGTGTGGAGAGTGTTTTAGCGAAATTGGTCCCTTAACTCATCTAAACACTGATGTATGCATTGACCTAAACCCTGACCGTAAAGCGACCTGCTCCGCCTTTCAGGTAACCATCCGCGGTTAAGGTAAAGGAGCACACAATTAAATGTGCGATCATTCCGCGTTTACACATGTTTAATCTGATAAGGATTTGGAGATAATCGCATGATTTAAAGCGTTAAGTTTGACAGTCCTAATATAAAATGTAGTAGAATATCTCCCTTCTTACATTTAATAACACACAATTATTCAACATTTTTTTTTACTGCAAAATATAAAAAATGTGACGCTGTAACAAAAATGTAAATATAAAAATGTCATCCACAATAACTTCCATTGCAGGCAAATATTTGTCAAAAATTAAGTCATAATTACTATTATTAGTTATAATGAATTAAAACTGGTACTTAAAAAAAACAAACAGTACAGCAATTTGACAATGAGCTCTCACTATGTGCTTTTACTGCCATCTAGTGCAGACCTGGGCATTCTGCGGCTGCGGGCCACATCCGGCCCTTTGTGCGTCCCTGTCCGGCCCGCGTGAGGCCAATCATAAATTACAAAATACATTTAAAAAAGTATCGATGTTGAGTGTGAAATACAACGGTGCTGCTTTTGTTTTGAAAAGCGTTATTTGTATTACTTCCGTGTGGACGTATGCGCGTGCATGATTGTGAATGAATGTGAACAGCTGCAATCACAAATTACAGAAATAAAGTTTAAAAAACATCTATGTCGTGCGCTCAATACAACTGTGCTGCTTTTATTTTGAAAAGCGTTATTTATGGGTGTATGTCCGTGTGTAACCTGTGAGTGAAGGTGCACAGCAAAAAGTGATGCACGGTTTACACCCGAGACGCTAGAAAGAGAACAGTTGATGACGAATGCCGTGTTTTCAACAAGACATGGACTGCCAAGCAACGTTCCTTCTAAGGTGCGTGCCTGCGCAATTGCGCACTGCTCAAGCGTCCTCTGCGCACAGCAAATATATGCCGCGCACCAAATCAAATCCCATCTGAATTCTAAACAAAATAAACACATTTATTCTGTGTAATTTTGCAATGCAACTTTGAGTGACAGTGACAACAAGCGGCCCTACGGTGTTCGTCAACACCGTTCAATTGAACACCGTTCAATTATTGTAACGTCTATCGAGATGCTTCGAGGCCAGGAATTATATCGATCACTTTATTGAGCAAAACTGTTTATATTCGGCCATAACCACACCAAAAACATGAGTAAAACACTTCTATCTCGAAAAACTAGTCATTTTCTGCCGTACAAACCAGGCCAAAACCAACTTGTCATCTGTCACCAACACGCATACCACCAAACCACTGGTGCGTTTATGGCCACACAAAAAGTCAGACAACTCAAACACTACACAAAGTTACACTCCTGACTCCTCAGTCATACGTGTGCTTATTTTACTGTCATTTATTATTAATATTAATTTATTTATATTAATCATGGAATGCTGTTACTAGAGAAAGTTACAGGAATGCACACTTCATCCTATGCTTACATTTCATTGTGCAACATGAGGATGTTTAAGGGGAACTAAATGTGATCTCTGAAAGGGGTACAAATGATTTCCAAAGCAGTGCTTTTGGTATAAAGTTAAGTTAGGTTAAATTAAAGTATTATTATTATTATTAATTATTATTATTATTATTATTATTATTTATCTTACGGTATATATCAAAAATAATATTGAGCAAAATTTAATTGAAATATTGTCGATGTGGCCCTCCAGCAGTGCTCGGGTTGCTCATGCGGCCCCCGGTAAAAATTAATTGCCCACCCCTGATCTAGTGTCTACTTTTAAGTCTGTGCGGTAACTTTCTGAAAAAGCTGCGGCAAATACAGGCGTTGTAGGCTGCATCAATCTCCAAAAAAGCCTGCAAAAATCCTGGAGGGACTGGTAGACAGAGAGAGAGGCGTTGTTTGCACTGACGGACTAAAAGAGACGCTGCGGTTGTATAAACTCCGAGTAAGTATCAATCCCATCACGCTAGTATCGATTCAATACCAATACTAGGGCTTTAAATCTATGGGCACCACACAATTCGGTTTGGATCGAATCTTAGGGGTAATGATTCCATTCAGAATTGATTCTCGATTCAAAAGCAAGCTTTTTAATAATATTGGGTGCCAATTCTATGATTAACTGCATTCCTCTATAAAATAGACAAACTACTCTGGTACATTTTTAAATTACTTAAAAGAAAAATGATTTTGTTTAACAAAATGCTACCCAAACATTTAATAAAGTCAAATACAAATAAGGCAACAAGCAAAGTCACACTTTTCTTTTCTAAAGTAAATATGTACAGCAGATATGAGCATCTACATCAACAATATGATTTGCCTGATTGACTGGACAGGCCAGATTAAAATAAATATACACTACCGTTCAAAAGTTTGGGGTCACATTGAAATGTCCTTATTTTTGAAGGAAAAGCACTGTACTTTTCAATGAAGATAACTTTAAACTAGTCTTAACTTTAAAGAAATACACTCTTTACATTGCTAATGTGGTAAATGACTATTGTAGCTGCAAATGTCTGGTTTTTGGTGCAATATCTACATAGGTGTATAGAGGCCCATTTCCAGCAACTATCACTCCAGTGTTCTAATGGTACAATGTGTTTGCTCATTGGCTCAGAAGGCTAATTGATGATTAGAAAACCCTTGTGCAATCATGTTCACACATCTGAAAACAGTTTAGCTTGTTACAGAAGCTACAAAACTGACCTTCCTTTGAGCAGATTGAGTTTCTGGAGCATCACATTTGTGGGGTCAATTAAACGCTCAAAATGGCCAGAAAAAGAGGACTTTCATCTGAAACTCGACAGTCTATTCTTGTTCTTAGAAATGAAGGCTATTCCACAAAATTGTTTGGGTGACCCCAAACTTTTGAACGGTAGTGTGTATATATTATTTTTTAAATCGATTTTGGATTTTCTTTTAATCGCTTAAGTTGCCAATAAGGATTGTGATTCAATCAAAAATTATTTTTTTTTGACACCTCTAACCAATACCTTGGTATCGATAGTATCGATATTTAGATCTCTCTACTTTGCCTTTGGTCTCTTTCTAGATGATGGTGAGCAAATTCACAGCTTTTGCAGATGTTGATCATGCCACTGAGATGGCCAACGAGGTGAGGCGTACAAGCAAGGAACTGAAAGAGTGCCAGAGTTTGGCTCAGACCTACAACACCAGAGAACGTTTGTTCGGTTCTCCCGTCACAAATGTGAGTAAAAATAAATAAAAAATGCTGGGGGAGTACTCATACGTTACTATGTTTTCCAGTATGACCGTGTGCACCGAATGGCAAAGGAATTCCAGCCATTCTTTGACCTCTGGACCACAACCTACGATTGGATCCATCGGCATGAAAGCTGGCTCAATGATCCGCTGTCTTCCATCGACCCTGAGTTGCTTGAGCGCCATTATACAGAAGCGTTGGACACTATGCATAAATGTTTCAAACAGTTCAAAGATAAGCCTGGTGGGTCACACTGGTTACTCGTCAAACTTGAAATGTGTGACATGTTAACTTTTTACTACTCCTTTGCTAGATTGCCAAACGGTGGCATCGGTCATCCTCGGCAGGATTGAGGACTTCGGTCCTTACGTGCCCCTGGTTCAGGGTCTGAGGAACCCAGGGATGAGAATGCACCACTGGCAAGCACTTTCGGATACCATCGAGATAAAAGTTGCGCCCAAAGCCAATCTTACCTTATCCCGCTGCTTGGATCTTGGCCTACATAAACACATGGATGCAATAACTCAAGTGGCTGAGACGGCTGGGAAAGAGTACATCATTGAACAGGTTATCTGCATTTATAATTCTAACATATACCGTATTTTCCGGACTATAAGGCGCACTTAAAATCCTTTTTCTCTCTCAAAACTCAACAGTGCGCCTCATAAACCGGTGCGCCTATTGTACGGGATTATTCTGGTTTTGCTCACCGACCTCGAAGCAATTTTATTTGGTTCATAGTGTACCGTATTTTTCGGAGTATAAGTCGCTCCAGAGTATAAATCGCACCGGCTGAAAATGCATAATAAAGAAGGGAAAAAACATATACAAGTCGCACTGGAGTATAAGTCGCATTTTTTGGGGAAATTTATTTGATAAAACCCAACGCCAAGAATAGACATTTGAAAGGCAATTTAAAATAAATAAAGAATAGTGAACAACAGGCTGAATAAGTGTACGTTATATGACGCATAAATAAACAACTGAGAACGTGAAGTGAAGTGAAGTGAATTACATTTATATAGCGCTTTTTCTCTGGTATGTTAACGTAACATATTATGGTAAGACTCATTCAAATAACTATAACATATAGAACATGCTATACGTTTACCAAACAATCTGTCACTCCTAATCGCTAAATCCCATGAAATCTTATACGTCTAGTCTCTTACGTGAATGAGCTATATAATATTATTTGATATTTTACGGTAATGTGTTAATAATTTCACACGAAAGTCGCACCCCCGGCCAAACTATGAAAAAAAACTGCGACTTATAGTCCGAAAAATACGGTAATGATAAGTGTGACCAGTAGATGGCAGTCAACCATAAGAGATACGTGTAGACTGCAATATGATGGCAATATGACTCAAGTAAACAACACCAACAATTTATATGTTCCATTGAAAATATAGAATTTGGAGGTTTTGCTCCTCCGCGTTCTCTGGACCGCCAATGACGGACATGACAGCCGTGTTCATCTTTTTGAACAATGATTTATTTTTCAAAAAGTTGTGCGTTTCAGCCATGTTAAAGTCTCTCGCTCGTTCTCCACCATCAACCACCTCCTCTCCTTCCCGACTGCTGCCTTTAACAGAGCGACAGGTGATCAGACAAACACTCACAGCTGTGTAATCTACGCACCTGTCACTAATCCCGAAGCCGACCCTGACACACCCCGCTTCGCTGCAGGTCCGCAGGCCACGCCCCCCCACAGAACATTATACACGGCGCTCAAAAATCTATCAAAAGGTTTTAGTACAACTTTTGTAAGCTATGAACCCGCACCGCTTGATGGATTGTACTGTGCTTCACCATAGGAGTATTATTATGGTGTGTGTATAAGGTAAGACATATTATCTGGCGTTTTGTTTCGCAATATTATGCCAAAGCAACTTTTCTTACCTTCTGGTACCTGCTGATCTGTATTTGGGATCTGCAAAAGTCCGCCTTTGTGGTCCATGCAGACACCGTAATCGATAAGTTAATTCTTTTTCTCTATCTTCTTGTTATGGGACATTCATCCGCCGCTGTTGCCATTTCTAATATAAAGTAGTGTAAAGTTCTTACTTATATCTGTCAGTAAACTCGCCATGAAAGCGCTAAAACATACCGGTGTAGTGAGTTCACATTATTAACCCAAGGAACTTTAGTTATTAGAGACGGTATTTCACGGGACGCATTTCCGGCGTTGTTGTTTCCGTATGAGGAGATGCTGCTCCGTTATTGATTGAAGTAAAGTCTGAATGTCATTAAAACAGTTAGCGCCATCTCTTGACACTTCTTCCACTCCCGTCCTTGCACGCTACACCGCTACAACAAAGATGACGGAGAAAGGTGAGCCACTGCCCACAAAACGCCGCATCCAGAAGCGACTGCTAGAAAGGGACTTAAAGATGATCTGTAAAACATAATCTATGCAACATTAAAGGCCTACTGAAATGAGATTTTCTTATTTAAACGGGGATAGCAGGTCCATTCTATGTGTCATACTTGATCATTTCGCGATATTGCCATATTTTTGCTGAAAGGATTTAGTAGAGAACATCAACGATAAAGTTTGCAACTTTTGATCGCTGATAAAAAAAGCCTTGCCTGTACCGGAAGTAGCGTGACATCACAGGTTGTGGATCTCCTCACATCTGCACATTGTTTACAATCATGGCCACAAGCAGCGAGAGCGATTCGGACTGAGAAAGCGACGATTTCCCCATTAATTTGAGCGAGGATGAAAGATTTGTGGATGAGGAAAGTGAGAGTGAAGGACTAGAGGGCAGTGGAAGCGATTCAGATAGGGAAGATGCTGTGAGAGGCGGGTGGGACCTGATATTCAGCTGGGAATGACTAAAACAGTAAATAAACACAAGACATATATATACTCTATTAGCCACAACACAACCAGGCTTATATTTAATATGCCACAAATTAATCCCACATAACAAACACCTCCCCCCTCCCGTCCATATAACCCGCCAATACAAATCAAACACCCGCACAACACACTCAATCCCACAGCCCAAAGTACCGTTCACCTCCGCAAAGTTCATACAGCACATATATTTCCCCAAAGTTGCGTACGTGACATGCACATAGCGGCACGCACGTACGGGCAAGCGAGCAAATGTTTGGAAGCCGCAGCTGCGTACTCACGGTACCGTGTATCCAACTCAAAGTCCTCCTGGAAAGAGTCTATGTTGTCCCAGTTCTCCACAGGCCAATGGTAAAGCTTGACTGTCATCGTTCGGGAATGTAAACAGTGAAACACCGGCTACGATGTAGCCGCTACGTGTTTGTGTTGCTGCAGCCGGCCGCTAATACACCGCTTCCCACCTACAGCTTTCTTCTTTGCTATCTCCATTGTTCATTGAACAAATTGCAAAAGATTCACCAACACGGATGTCCAGAATACTGGGGAATTTTGCGATGAAAACAGACGACTTAATAGCTGGCCACAACGGTGTCCCAAAATGTCCGCTACAATCCGTGACGTCACGCGCAAACGTCATCATACCGAGACGTTTTCAGCAGGATATTTCGCGGGAAATTAAAAATTGCACTTTACTAATCTAACCCAGCCGTATTGGCATGTGTTGCAATGTTAAGATTTCATCATTGATATATAAACTATCAGACTGCGTGGTCGGTAGTAGTGGGTTTCAGTAGGCCTTTAAGAACCACCATTACATGTTATGTAGACCACAAGGAATTGTTTTTAAATTAGAAAAAATAATAATAATATGACTCCTTTAATGCGCCTTATATATGAAAAAATATCGAAAATAGACAATTCGTCGGCAGTGCGCCTTATTATCCGGTGCGCCCTATGGTCCGGAAAATACGGTAAGAGGGGAGTCGTCGCTGCAAGAGTTTGGATGAACTGAGCGTCTACTAATTCACATTGCCAAACACTGAACAACCTTTCTCGTCACATAGGCCCTGGACAAGATGAAAAAAGAGTGGTCGGGTATACTGTTCGATCTGATGGCCTACAAGGACACCGGCACTTACATCCTGAAGAGTCCCGATGAAGCATTACAGCTGCTGGATGATCATATTGTCATGACACAAAGCATGTCCTTCTCCCCCTATAAGAAGGCATTTGAGGCTGAAATCAACAAATGGGAGAGCAAACTCAGGACAACTCAAGTAAACATGCACAATCCAAGTGAACATTCAGGGTGTGTTGTCTGTAGGAGCTTGTGTTGTGCTACTGCCCTCTGGTGATGCTTGCAGGACGTGCTGGAGGAGTGGCTGCTGTGCCAGGGCTCTTGGCTCTACCTGGAGCCTATCTTCAGCTCGGACGATATCAATGAACAACTTCCTGTGGAGGGACAGAGATACCAACAAATGGAAGAAATATGGAAAAGAATCATGAAAAATGCTTATGAAACCCCAAATGTTAGTCCCAATAAATAATTCGATAATACAGTGATACCTCAACTTAGGAGCACATTGCATTCCTCGACCGAGATCGAATCTCAAAACACTTAAGGGGCCCCATTGAAATTAATGAATGCTGTTAGAAAAACTATAATGAAACAATGTTATTGTTTT
>NC_084731.1:17248341-17293341 GCF_033978785.1 Entelurus aequoreus | reverse complement strand
TTATTTGGGAGGTCCCTGCTTACATCACTGAAGCTGCTGCTGAAGGAAGGGGGTAATCTCAGCAGCCCTAGTTAGACACAATATATGACTATTAATGAAATGCAAATGTGCTGACACTCGTGATATCGCCCTGTCTCTGCTCTGTCTGCGTCACGGCACTCGATGTTCGCCCTTGGCAGTCAGCAGGCCGATTTTGGAAACAAACACTGATACGAGACGACTCGCTTTGCACAGATAGAAAAGTACAACTTCAGCACAATTGATAATAGCTATAGCAACGGCCTTTAAGCATAAGAGTTGTGTGATAACTTACACATAAATATTCTAACAATACTTGAGTAATATTGCAGTCTATACCTCTCTCTTACACTACCGTTCAAAAGTTTGGGGTCACCCAAACAATTTTGTGAAATAGCCTTCATTTCTAAGAACAAGAATAGACTGTCGAGTTTCAGATGAAAGTTCTCTTTTTCTGGCCAATTTGAGCGTTTAATTGACCCCACAAATGTGATGCTCCAGAAACTCAATCTGCTCAAAGGAAGGTCAGTTTTGTAGCTTCTGTAACGAGCTAAACTGTTTTCAGATGTGTGAACATGATTGCACAAGGGTTTTCTAATCATCAATTAGCCTTCTGAGCCAATGAGCAAACACATTGTACCATTAGAACACTGGAGTGATAGTTGCTGGAAATGGGCCTCTATACACCTATGTAGATATTGCACCAAAAACCAGACATTTGCAGCTAGAATAGTCATTTACCACATTAGCACTGTATAGAGTGTATTTCTTTAAAGTTAAGACTAGTTTAAAGTTATCTTCATTGAAAAGTACAGTGCTTTTCCTTCAAAAATAAGGACATTTCAATGTGACCCCAAACTTTTGAACGGTAGTGTATGTGTGACTGCCATCTACTGGTCACACTTATCACACCATGTACCAAATAAAATAACTTCGAGGTCGGTAAGCACAACCAATATTATTCCGTACATTAGGCACACCGGGTTATAAGACACACTGTCGAGTTTTCAGAAAATGAAAGGATTTTAAGTGCGCCTTATACTCCGAAAAATACGGTATATTCATTTGTCCTGTGTGCAATGTCTATATTTTCTGTGGGATGCACTTGTGTTCTACCTTGTCATAATTTTTGCGAAGCTGGGAAACCTGGTGCAGCTGGTGAGAAGTGGCGTGTCCAAAATGCAGCGAGCTGTGTTGTCTGCTCTCATTGTCATCGAGGTGCATGCTAAAGATGTGGTAGCCAAACTGGTGGAGCAGGGGGTGTCAGGCGTCAATGATTTCGAATGGATTAGTCAGCTCAGGTCTGTTCAGTTTTTATTCCCTACCTAAATCCACTGCTTTTATATGCTCATGATATATTTGTGTGTGCGTCATTGGCTTATAGATATTACTGGGCCAGAGAGGACTTGTACATCCGAGCAGTGAATGCAGAGTTCTTGTATGGATATGAGTACCTTGGAAACTCTGGACGACTGGTCATCACCCCACTCACAGACAAGTATGCTTGTTTATCCAATAGTCAGGTCTTATAGTGACAAATCCCTGCAAAAATTCTCGCATCCGATGTATTTATGGCCTTTGGGACCAATTCTCCCAGTTGCGCTTAAGTGTTTTTTTACGCGCTGGAAGTTATTCATATACAGTATAGGCCAAAAGTTTAGACACACCTTCTCATTCAATGCGTTTTCTTTATTTTCATGACTATTTACATTGTAGATAGTCACTGAAGGCATCAAAACTATGAATGAACACACGTGGAGTTATGTACTTAACCAAAACAGGTGAAGTAACTGAAAACATGTTTTATATTCTAGTTTCTTCAAAATAGCCACCATTTGCTCTGATTACTTTTTCGCACACTCTTGGCATTCTCTCGATCAGTGAAATGGTTTTCCACTTCACAGGTGTGCTTGAAGCTCATTTTTTGGCCTCGAGGTTTCTGTTGTTTATTCGTTATACAGTGTTCAATACCGGGGTAGAGCGGAATATACGTTAGGTCAGAAAAAACACAAGAGGCTATATCATCCCTACAAACCTGTTTCGCAGGTTTCCTTTTTATAAAATATTTTATAAAATCCCCTGACGAGCAGGGAAACCTGCGAAACAGGCTTGTAGGGATGATATAGCTTCTGTGTTTTTTCTGACCTAACATATATGTTAGGGATGTCCGATAATATCGGACTGCCGATATTATCGGCCGATAAATGCTTTAAAATGTAATATTGGAAATTATCGATATCGGTTTCAAAAAGTAAAATTTAAGGCTTTTTAAAACTCCGCTGTGTACACGGACGTAGGGAGAAGTACAGAGCGCCAATAAACCTTAAAGACACTGCCTTTGCGTGCCGGCCCAATCACATAATATCTACGGCTTTTCACACACACAAGTGAATGCAATGCATACTTGGTCAACAGCCATACAGGTCACACTGAGGGTGACCGTATAAACAACTTTAACACTGTTACAAATATGCGCCACACTGTGAACCCACACCAAACAATGACAAACACATTTCGGGAGAACATCCGCACCGTAAGACAACATAAACACAACAGAACAAATACCCAGAACCCCTTGCAGCACTAACTCTTCCGGGACGCTACAATATACACCCCCCGCTACCCCCTAGCCCCCCACCTCAACCTTCTCATGCTCTCTTCAGGGAGAGCATGTCTCAAATTCCAAGCTGCTGTTTTGAGGCATGTTAAAAAAAATAACGCACTTTTTGACTTCAATAATAAATATGGCAGTGCCATGTTATGAATAAATAAATAAATGGGTTATACTTGTATAGCGCTTTTCTACCTTCAAGGTACTCAAAGCGCTTTGACAGTATTTCCACATTCACCCATTCACACACACTGATGGCAGGAGCTGCCATGCAAGGCGCTAACCAGCAGCCATCAGGAGCAAGGGTGAAGTGTCTTGCCCAAGGACACAACGGACGTGACTAGGATGGTAGAAGGTGGGGATTGAACCCCAGTAACAAAAAACCCTCCGATTGCTGGCACAGCCACTCTACCAACTTCGCCACGCCGCCCCCCTATGTTGGCATTTTTTTCCATAACTTGAGTTGATTTATTTTGGAAAACCTTGTTACATTGTTTAATGCATCCAGCGAGACATCACAACAAAATTAGGCATAATAATGTGTTATTCTACGACTGTATATATCGGTATCGGTAATTAAGAGTTGGACAATATCGGAATATCGGATATCAGCAAAAAAGCCATTATTGGACATCCCTAGTATGTATATATATATATATATATATATATATAAATGTGTTATATATATATATATATATATATATATATATATATATATATATATATATACACATTTATATATATATATATATATATATATATATATATATATATATATATATATATATATATATATATATATATATATATATATATAATATATATATATATATATATATATACACACATTTATATATATATAAATATATATATATATATATACACATTTATATATATATATATATATATATATATATATTTTGTTACTTTACATGCAGTCAACTTTCGGCCAATTTTATTTCGCACAATACGGCCTCCAAGTCAAAAGGTTTGGACACTTCTGATTCATTGCTACCTTTCTCAGATGCTACCTGACCCTGACTGGAGCCCTCCACCTCAAGTTTGGAGGAGCCCCCGCAGGTCCAGCCGGCACCGGAAAGACAGAAACCACTAAAGATCTGGGAAAGGCTCTTGCCATCCAGACTGTGGTCTTCAACTGCTCTGACCAGTTAGATTTCATCGCGATGGGCAAGTTCCTCAAAGGTTTGGCCACGTAAGTGATTGTTTTCCCTCCCCCCCCCTTTTAACCGTACCTTTTTCAATGAATGCGATTAATTGTCACACCTTTTAGTTTTAAAATACGTCTTGTTGGTCTTGTGCAGCTCTGGTGCCTGGGCATGTTTCGATGAGTTTAATCGTATAGATGTTGAGGTGTTGTCTGTGGTGGCACAACAGATCACCACAATACAAAAGGCCCAACAACAAAGGGTGAGATGCTGCTTGACTAGTAACTGAGTGTTGTGTTTTGTGCACGCATGCATTCTAAACAGCCGTTATTGATATCCATAAATTAGGATCCAATCCAGGATAGTTTTGTGTAAAACTAACTCGTGAGTCCATAAAATATGATTATAAAGTTTCTGTTTATAGGCAGAGAGGTTTGAATTTGAGGGTTGCGAGATCCCCCTTGTGCCCTCTTGCGCCGTATTCATCACCATGAATCCCGGTTATGCTGGCCGTACGGAGTTGCCAGACAATCTCAAGGTTTGAAATGCGGATTGAATTTGCAAGAATAATGTGATGCAGCCACTTGGTCAAAATGCAATCATCTCTTCTTGCAGGCTCTGTTTCGTCCCGTGGCCATGATGGTGCCCAACTTTGCCATGATTGCTGAGATCTCGCTGTACTCGTTTGGCTTCAGCGACGCCAAAGTCCTCTCGCAGAAGATAACCAGCACTTTCACGCTCTCCTCTGAACAGCTTAGCTCTCAGGTGAGGATACGGGACGGCCAAGAAAGGCTTTTACTTTTGTACAAATTGACATATTTTAGCACAGAGACTCACAACACAGTTAGATAAATACATTTTTAATAATATGTTTATTCTTGTTTTAAAGGGGAACTGCACTTTTTTTTTAAATTTTGCCTATCATTCGCAATCTTTAGGTAAGACAAGAACACATACACTACCGTTCAAAAGTTTGGGGTCACATTGACATGTCCTTATTTTTGAAGGAAAAGCACTGTACTTTTCAATGAAGATAACTTTAAACTAGTCTTAACTTTAAAGAAATACACTCTATACATTGCTAATGTGGTAAATGACTATTCTAGCTGCAAATGTCTGGTTTTTGGTGCAATATCTACATAGGTGTATAGAGGCCCATTTCCAGAAACTATCACTCCAGTGTTCTAATGGTGCAATGTGTTTGCTCATTGGCTCAGAAGGCTAATTGATGATTAGAAAACCCTTGTGCAATCATGTTCACACATCTGAAAACAGTTTAGCTCGTTACAGAAGCTACAAAACGGACCTTCCTTTGAGCAGGTTGAGTTTCTGGAGCATCACATTTGTGGGGTCAATTAAACGCTCAAAATGGCCAGAAAAAGAGAACTTTCATCTGAAACTCGACAGTCTATTCTTGTTCTTAGAAATGAAGGCTATTCCACAAAATTGTTTGGGTGACCCCAAACTTTTGAACAGTAGTGTATGTTTTTCATTTTTTATGCACTCTAGTCAATAAACTCCTATTCTGCCTATAAAGCGCTTAAAAAAAACATCCAAACACCTCCATTAAAGTTTTATATACACGCTGTAAGTATATATGTAATGTAGTAACGGGCATATTCATAATAATATTTAGTATTTACGTATTTTGATCATTTTAACTAGAGATGTCCGATAATGGCTTTTTTGCCGATATTCCGATATTGTCCAACTCTTAATTACCGATTCCGATATCAACCGATACCGATATATACAGTATACAGTTGTGGAATTAACACATGAGGTGGGCGGGGTTTGGTGGTAGCAGGGGTGTATATTGTAGCCTCCCGGAAGAGTTAGTGCTGCAAGGGGTTCTGGGTATTTGTTCTGTTGTGTTTTGTTTGCAGACCCCTGGGCTAAGTTAATACTGGTGTGCAATTGTGTGATCTTATTGTATTTCATAGGCACAGAATGATGAGTGTACATTTCTAATGATCAAGTTGCTCTTCACTCAGGATCACTACGATTTTGGAATGAGGTCTGTGAAGTCTGTCATCTCAGCTGCTGGAAATCTGAAGAGAGAAAATCCTAACATGAATGAGGTATAATATTTGTATTTTTTTAAATCTAAAGAGTCGCATACAGTTAACCACTACTTTTAAACAAACCTACCAAATCACAGGAGTTGATCTGCCTGCGGGCCATCAAAGATGTCAACGTCCCGAAATTTTTACGAGACGACCTGAAGCTCTTCAACGGAATTGTGTCCGACCTTTTCCCAAAGACAAAACAGGAGCCTATCGATTACGGCATACTTGAGGAATCGATGCGTGCTGTATGCATTAAGATGAACCTCAAAGATGTGGATGGTTTGTTTGTGTCTTTGGCAATATTTTCATTTCGTCATCAGTCTTGACTTATGTTGACCGTTTTGTTATGATTGCAGAATACATTGGTAAGTGCATTCAACTGTATGAGACCACTGTGGTGAGACATGGCCTTATGTTAGTGGGACCATCAGGATCGGGGAAAACCAAGGTGAGTCTTGGTTTGTGCTGTCATCTTGGTTCATATACTGTATTTTTCGGACTATAAGGCGCACTTAAAATTCTTTCATTTTAAAAAATCGACGGTGCGCCTTATAAACCCGGTGCGCCTAATGTACGGAATAATTCTGGTTGTGCTTACCGACCTTGAAGCCATTTTATTTGGTCCATGGTGTAATGATAAGTGTGACCAGTAGATGGTAGTCACTAGGGGTTTGGGAAAAATCGATTCGAATTCGAATCGCGATTCTCACGTTGTGCGATTCAGAATCGATTCTCATTTTTTAAAAATCGATATTTAATTTTTTAAAAATGTTTATTTACATTTTTTTTTAATTATTATTAAAAAATTTTTAGTAATCAATCCAACAAAACAATACACAGCAATACCATAACAATGCAATCCAATTCCAAAACCAAACCCGACCCAGCAACACTCAATAAACAGCAATTGAGAGGAGACACAAACACGACACAGAACAAACCAAAAGTAGTGAAGCAAAAATGAATATTATCAACAACTGTATCAATATTAGTTACAATTTCAACATAGCAGTGATTAAAAATCCCTCATTGACATTATCATTAGACATTTATAAAAAAAATTAAAAGAACAATAGTGTCACAGTGGCTTACACTTGCATCGCATCTCATAAGCTTGACAACACACTGTCTAATATTTTCACAAAGATAAAATAAGTCATATTTTTGGTTCATTTAATAGTTAAAACAAATTTACATTATTGCAATCAGTTGATAAAACATTGTCCTTTACAATTATAAAAGCTTTTTAAAAAAATCTATTACTCTGCTTGCATGTCAGCAGACTGGGGTAGATCCTGCTGAAATCCTATGTATTGAATGAATAGAGAATCCTTTTGAATCGGGAAAATATCGTTTTTGAATCGAGAATCGCGTTGAATCGAAAAAAAACGATTTTGAATCGAATCGTGACCCCCGAGAATTGATATTGAATCGAATCGTGGGACACCCAAAGATTCGCAGCCCTAGTAGTCACACATAAGAGATACGTGTAAACTGCATATGACGCTAGTAAACAACATAAAAACTTTAAATGTTCCATTGAGAATATAGAACATTACACACAACTCTCAAAAATCATTCAAAAATGTTTTAGTACGACTTTGAAGCCGCACCGCTTGATGGATTGTCGGCGCATTACGGCTACCGTAGTCCGAAGTATAATTATTATAATAGTGTGTGTTTAAGGACCACAAAATGGCACCCATTAGCGGACACATTATCTGGACTGCAATATGATGGCAGTCACACATAAGAGATACGTGTAGACTGCAATATGACTCAAGTAAACAACACCAACATTTTATATGTTCCATTGAAAATATAGAACTACACACGGCACTCAAAAATCTATCAAAATGTTTTAGTATGACTTTGGTAAGCTATGAAGCCGCACCGCTTGATGGATTGTACTGTGCTTCAACATAGGAGTATTATTATGGTGTGTGTATAAGGTAAGACATATTATCTGCCGTTTTGTTTTGCAATATTATGCAAAACCAACTTTTATTACCTTCTGGGACCTGCTGATCTGTTTTTGGGATCCTGAAAATTTGCGCACGTCCGCCATAATAAAGTACTATCTATCTATCTATCTATCGTAGTCCGTGCTGACAACGTGGTTGATAAGCTTCTTCTTTTTCTCTATCTTCTTGTTATGGGGCATTTCTAATAAAGTAGAGTAAAGTCATACTTACCAACCTTGAAACCTTGAGACCTCCGAATTCGGGAGATTGGGGGGGTAGTTGAGGTGGGCGGGGCCGGGGGGAGGTGTTAAGGGGGGATTCAAGTATTTCTTATATATATATATATATATAAATATAAGTATATATATATATATATATATATATATATATATATATATATATATATATATATATATATATATATATATATATATATATATATATATAAAATAAATACTTGACTTTCAGTGAATTCTAGCTATATACACTACCGTTCAAAAGTTTGGGGTCACATTGAAATGTCCTTATTTTTGAAGGAAAAGCACTGTACTTTTCAATGAAGATAACTTTAAACTAGTCTTAACTTTAAACAAATACACTCTATACATTGCTAATGTGGTAAATGACTATTCTAGCTGCAAATGTCTGGTTTTTGGTGCAATATCTACATAGGTGTATAGAGGTGTATACTGTACTCATTATTTCTTGTTTTAGTGTTATGAGGTTCTTGGTGCGGCGATAACAGCTCTAAAGGGTCAACCGTCTGTCAGCGGCGATTTGTATGAGGCAGTTCAGATATATGTGCTCAACCCCAAGTCGATCACCATGGGGCAGCTTTACGGGGAGTATGACTTGCTCACTCACGAGTGGTAAGTGAGAGTTTGCTTCACCTAAAATATGTCAAACTCGGAAGACCTTAGACACATTTCACATTACAGGACAGATGGCATCCTCTCCTCTTTGATCCGGATGGGTACATCGGTAATGGACAACGATAAAAAGTGGTACATGTTCGATGGCCCTGTAGATGCTGTTTGGATTGAGAACATGAACACTGTGCTGGATGACAACAAAAAACTCTGCCTGAGCTCTGGGGAAATCATCAAGCTTTTGGATGTATGGCGACATTTTTATTTCAGTCTGTCATTTCTACCAGACGGAGTCAAGTACTTTCTTCCTCCTGCAGACCATGACCATGATGTTTGAGGTGCAGGACTTGGCTGTGGCATCGCCGGCGACAGTGTCTCGCTGCGGAATGATCTACCTAGAGCCCAGTATTTTGGGCCTGGTGCCCTTCACAGAATGCTGGCTCAGGCAGGTCCCCAAAGTCATGAGACCGTATACAGAACAGCTCACCATTCTGTTTGACAAGTTCTTGCAGGTGAGAACGGAGGGAACGTGGCTGGGGACCGCCAAGGAGTCTGCTTTGCTACTTTTTTTCCATGTTCCCACAGGACGCTATCAATTTTGTTCGCGAATCGGTAAAGGAGGTCATCACTTCGCTCGACAGCAACCTGACGTGTAGTCTTCTCAAACTCATGGACTGCTTCTTTAATCCATTCAACTTTAATGAGGTTTGTATTCAGAAGGAACGCAATGTTGTTTGTGTTTTTCACGAGCAGTGTTGGGTTAGTTACTGAAAACCAGTAACTAGTTACAGTTACTAGTTACTTTATTTCAAAAGTAACTCAGTTACTTACACCAAAAAGTAATGCGTTACTGTGAAAAGTAACTATTTATTTTTTTAAGGCCCCCTTTAATGCCCTTTTAGTCTTCATTTCAGTACTGTTATTGCAGTGTAGAATAATACAATCTGTTGATCAACTTGACATGCATTTGCATCACTGAACTCTGCTAAGCAATGTGCTCTACATACAACACACAAAGACAAATATATGTTTCAAAGGGCCAATTTGTTTCAGGCCAGAACAAATTGACAAAACTATTTTAAATAGCTGCAACATAACATACATAAGTAACAAACAGCATAATAACAACATAGCTGTAAACCAAGGAAGGCACACACTACATACAAAAAGCCTAACCAGGTGTTTTTTCCTGAAATAAATCATGTCTGAAGCATAGAACACTCTACACATTTCCCCAGTTTTAGTTTGGATAAGGAAAGACTGGCCTGGCCCACTAGCATCCCTCTTTATGTTTGTGAACTTTATAGTCTATACTTTTAGAGTGATGTGATAATCAAACACTCTAGAAGTCTAGAAGGAAAGAGTATATAAGAGAATTGACAGAGTGTGTGTACCTTCAGTGCTGCAATGGCTCTATCAATGTTATGCTGGCCAGCAGTGCCTCGTTAAAATCCAGCCGCTGTTGCTTAGGAGGTGAAGTGTGTCTCTCTTTACTAGCTTCGTCGAAGCATGTTGCTTTTGTAGCTGTTTCAGCAGATTTTGCTAGGATAGGATCTTTGATCCAAGACAATTTACATTTAACTAAAATGTTCTTTTCTTTGTGGTCGACAAAATAAAAGTAGTGAGAATATCTCCATGTTAAGAAACTCGGCTTCGGCTCTGCCATGTCTTGTTAGTAAACAGAGACCCCCCCCCCACACCCACACACAGAGCAGCGCGCCTCTTCTCCGTCGCCTTTTCTGCAGCTCTCCAATAAAACACACTCAGATCCTCTCAGTTTCTAGCCGATACTACATAAAAAATTACGTGAAATAACGCAGTAACGCATCATGTAGTAACGGTAACTGAGTTACTGAATATAAAAAAATAACGCGTTAAATTACTATTTACCGCCAAAAGTAACGGTGTTAGTCCCAACACTGTTCACGAGTATAGTGCAACAAATAAGACTACCACTCAGTGATTGTGTGAATGTGAGTGGTCATCTGTCTCTGTAATTGTTACCTGTGGTTGATCGTCTGAGACACCTAGTACAAAATGGTCTTAAAACATCTCAAATCAAAGGATGTCGGGAAACTAACGTTCACACTGGAAGGTCAGATGTTTGATTTTTTTTTTGTCAAATCCGATCTTTTATAGTGGCCGTTCACATGACAAAAAAAATGCGATTTCTAATGTGAATGAAATCTGACCCGCTTGTGGACATGATGTCACGGAAATAAACATGGCTTCCACTCCAGTAGTGGCGCATTTGTGGCAATTTCAAGGATTTTGTGCAATCAAAGTCAACATTTTATATGAATGCAAAGTGTAATAAACACCTTGAATATGATATAATATCACTTTTATGCAGAAATTTGTTGTAAAAATTTGCTTCCGCATCTGTTCCTGACACACGCGTTTCGGGCTGGCTGCTCTGGAAACAAACCCCGCCCACTCTGCTTTGTTCCTGGTCTGAGCTGCTGTGACGTAGATTACCGTAATAACTCCTATAACACTCAAAAGCGCAGATTTCAACCGTTGAAATATTTTCTATAGTTCAAGACTTACGGTCATTTAAAAACAGCACTGCACATCATAACGGCGGCTACACCTTTGATGTTAAAGGTCTAAAAAAATTATGTAGAACATCCGGCGGGCTGGATTTAAAATCTTAATGGGCCGCATGTGGCCCAAGGCCCGTATTTTGCCCAGGTCTGGTATTGTACCCCCCCGCCTTTGCTCTGAGTTAACTGGGATAGGCTCCAGCTTACCTACACTACCGTTCAAAAGTTTGGGGTCACATTGAAATGTCCTTATTTTTGAGGGAAAAACGCTGTACTTTTCAATGAAGATATCTTTAAACTAGTCTTAACTTTAAAGAAATACACTCTATACATTGCTAATGTGGTAAATGACTATTCTAGCTGCAAAGAGGCCCATTTCCAGCAACTATCACTCCAGTGTTCTAATGGTACAATGTGTTTGCTCATTGGCTCAGAAGGCTAATTGATGATTAGAAAACCCTTGTGCAATCATGTTCACACATCTGAAAACAGTTTAGCTCGTTACAGAAGCTACAAAACTGACCTTCCTTTGAGCAGATTGAGTTTCTGGAGCATCACATTTGTGGGGTCAATTAAACGCTCAAATTGGCCAGAAAAAGATAACTTTCATCTGAAACTCGACAGTCTATTCTTGTTCTTAGAAATGAAGGCTATTCCACAAAATTGTTTGGGTGACTCCAAACTTTTGAACGGTAGTGTATACCTTAACGAGGATACGTGCAACGACTAGATTAATTTTCTTGCTTAACTCAATTTTACGTTTAATTTTTTTTAAATACGACTTTGTTTTTTTGCACGTATTGCACTGCATTTGGTATTTACCCCCATTCATACCCCATCTTTTTGTCTCAGGACGACAAGCCGCCACCCCGAAATAAATTGGAGCGTGTGAAGGACCTGATTGAGCCGTGGTTCATTTTCTCCCTGGTGTGGAGTGTCGGCGCCACGGGAGACGGTCCCAGTGGCCAGCGCTTTAGTGCCTGGCTCAAAAACAAGATGGCAGAAGAGAAGGTCCCATTCACACCCTATGCTTTTTGCCTCACAACTGGTGTACCACGTCTCAGTGAATGTACTCGAAATGAATGTCATTTTTATGCTTCAGGTCGTATTGTGTTTTCCAAATGACGGCCTGGTGTATGACTTCAGGCTTGACGATGCAGGGATAAGTCGTTGGAATGAGGAGGAGGAGAATACCAAGGACGGAAAGGTGAACAGAAAGATTTCAGACATCATAATGTTTCTTGTCGATCAGTGGTTCTCCCAACTTTTTTCACCAGAGAAGACTTGGCTCTCCAAATACCACCGTAATGACCAATATTAAAATACAGGAGCGTAGTAGGCCTATGTATTTCTTAAAAACAAGGCAGAGGTTTTATTTAACAAGCATATTAAATATTTTTAGCCACTGTAACATCACACACAGTTTGAACAGTAACGCTGTGTTTGAATATATCAACATAAAACACAAGTTTTAATCAAGTGATTCTTTGGTGTACCACTAGATCAGGCCTGGGCAATTATTTTGACTCGGGGGCCACATTTAGAGGAAAAAAATGTGTCTGGGTGCCGGTATATCTATTTTTAGGAACACTAATACAAAACCTCACAATAATGTCTGATTGAATGCTAAAAACGTTATGACAGACCGCCTTAAAAAACGTAATGGAATTTTAAATTTTTCTATGAACGATAAAACACTGAATATTGACAAAATATGTATGTCACACCCCCTTTCAATCGACATATTTTACAATCAAGTGAAACGCAACAAAAATGCAACAAACGAAATGAAATATGAACACGAAGGGTACAAAATAAACCCACCTACAATCTGATATATCTGATATTTGCTGAATTCCCCCCAGGGATCAATAAAGTACTCTATTCTATTCTGCAAAACACTAAGCTTTAGAACTTTGTTGTGAAAATCTCCTTCTGCGTCTGTGGAAATGCTTCCCGCCCACACTGCTTGGTGCCTCGTCTGAGCTGCTGTGACGTAGATGACCATAGTAACTAATTAGATTACCATAGTAACTAATTAGATTACCATAGTAACTGGTGTATCATCCATAAGCGCAGATTCCAACCATTGAAATACTTTGCATAGTTGAAGACTTATGGTCATTACAAAACATGACTGCAGATCATAATGGCAGCTACACTTTCCATCTTAAAGATCTAAAAAAGAATTATTTGGGAATGTCCGGCGGGCCAGATTGAAAAGCCTTAATTTGCCCAGGTCTGCACTAGATGGAGCCTGCGTACCACTAGTGGCAGAGTCATGTATAAAGAGAGTATGGCCAACTAAACAACAACGACTGCTACCAAGGATGTGTGCATGCAACGTTGACGTTTTCCTTAGGAAATAAACCAAAACAATATAAATAGTTCAAAACAAACTCCAGCTCATAAACTTACAATAAAACATGCTTTAATTTTGTGAAAGGATAATTAAGCGGTTGTATTTGACGCACTCTGTTGCTACATTCCTGCAGTGTTTCGTGACCACTAAAACACACCCGACAGCGCAATAAACGTAAAAAAAATACACAGAAGGACCAAAAAAAACAACTTACTGCCCATTTTGCCAAAATGTTCATTAGCTTTGGACAAACAATCATAGAGAAATCGTGACTTTTGTGTGAAGTATGTCAACGGTGGTGGCTGCCTCCAATGTATTTGTAATCAAAGTATGTATAACTAATTATTAGAGATGTCCGATATTATCGGCCGATAAATGCTTTAAAATGTAATATCGGAAATTATCGGTATCATTTTTTAAATTATCCGTACCGTTATTTTATTTTATTTTTTTAAATTTTTAAAAAAATTAAATCAACATAAAAAACACAAGATACACTTACAATTAGTGCACCAACCCAAAAAACCTCCCTCTCCCATTTACACTCATTCACACTCATTCACACAAAAGGGTTGTTTCTTTCTGTTATTAATATTCTGGTTCCTACATTATCTATCAATATATATCAATACAGTCTGCAAGGGATACAGTCCGTAAGCACACATGATTGTGCGTGCTGCTGGTCCACTAATAGTACTAACCTTTAACAGTTAATTTTACTCATTTTCATTAATTACTAGTTTCTACGTTACTGTTTTTATATTGTTTTACTTTCTTTTTTATTCAAGAAAATGTTTTTAATTTATTTATCTTATTTTATTTTTTTATTTTTTTTAAAAAAAGGACCTTATCTTCACCATATCTGGTTGTCCAAATTAGGCATAATAATGTGTTAATTCCACGACTGTATATAACGGTATCGGTTGATATCGGTATCGGTAATTAAGAGTTGGACAATATCGGAATATCGGATATCAGCAAAAAAGCCATTATCGGACATCCCTACTAATTATGTATTATACTTACTCATCTTTCTTTTTTGTAACATGCTAAGTGAATGCTTTTCTACTTATTTCCCCATATTTCTGCACAATAACTCAGATACAGTAACACTGGCGAGCAGTAGAGAATATGGAGTGATTTTTGGTCCAGAACATATTTTGGGTTATTGACGTACAGTACAGGCCAAAAGTTTGGACACACCTTCTCATTCAGCGCGTTTTCTTTATTTTCATGACTATTTACATTGTAGATTGTCACTGAAGGCATCAAAACTACATTGCAAAAAGTCAGTGTTCAAAAACAATTTTAAAAAAATACAAAAATTAGGGGTATTTTATTTGAACTAAGCAAAATTATCTGCCAATAGAACAAGAAAATTTGGCTTCAAGACTTTCCAAAACAAGTAAAATTAGCTAACCTCAATGAACCCAAAAATACCTTAAAATAAGTATATTCTCACTAATAACAACTGTACTACTATATGAGTACGTATTTTCTATTGTTTCATTGAAAATAAAACAGCAAAGTCCATTTGGCTGTCATCTGTTTTAATTATGAGACACAATTGTGTGAAAGTCATGATTTTTTTTTTTCATGCTTGAAATAAGAAATTATTACTTTAAAAAAGTAGTTTTATACTTGTGAGTGTTGATGACACAGCTTTGCAACAGTTGATATTCTAGTTTCAAGCATGTTTTACTCAATATAGGTAATCAAATCTCAACAACAAGCTTTAATATCTTACTGAGATCACTTAGGACCAAAACACTTAAAACAAGTAAAACACTGTAACATAAAATCTGCATAGTGAGAATAAGTATCTTATCAGACAGAAAATAAGCAAATATCACCCTTATTTGAGATATTTAATCTTACTTAGATTTCAGTTTTTGCAGTGTACTAATGAACACATGTGGAGTTATGTACTTAAAAAAAAAAAAATGAAATAACTGAAAACATGTTTTATATTCTAGTTTCTTCAAAATAGCCACCCTTTGCTCTGATTACTTTTTCGCACACTCTTGGCATTCTCTCGATGAGCTTCAAGAGGTAGTCACCTGAAATGGTTTTCACTTCACAGGTGTGCTTGAAACTAGAATATAAAACATGTTTTCAGTTATTTCACCTTTTTTTGTTAAGTACATAACTCCACATGTGTTCAATGTAAATAGTCATGAAAATAAAGAAAACACATTGAATGAGGAGAAGGTGTGCCTAAACGTTTGGCCTGTGCTGTACTGGTTAGTTAATTTTACTTGTTTTGGAAAGTCTTGACAAGCCACATTTTCTTGTTCTATTGGCAGATAATTTTGCTTAGTTCAAGTAAAATACCCCTCATTTTTGTATTTTTTTCTCTTGTTTTTGGACACTGACTTTTTGCAGTGTGAGATTTCCAGTTTATTTCTTAATCTATTATTACACCCAAAATGTGGTTATTTTTACTCATTCAATGTCTGTTTTTGTGTTTGACTTTCTCTTCTACTGTTACTGAATTGCATTGTGTTAGTTTTACTGAGATGCAAAGATAGTTTGTTTTTGTCAAACCATCTCTTTAATTTATTAATTTCTTCTGTTACTATTTGTGTTAGCTTCTGTGTGTTCTCTCCTGAACAAAACGCAGACGTTGTGTCGTTTACAATTCTCGCGGGTGGAGCAGCCCCATGCTGCACAACATAAAAACTAAGAAGGAAGCGCTGCAAACACATAGCGTAAGCTCAAAGTTAGTAGCAGTCATGGCGCCCTGTCGTCACATGAGTGCCTTTTGACCAATCGTTGAGGTCGCCTGAAACCAAGTTGGCCATACTCTCTTTGCACACGACACTGACTAGTGTTCCACATACCACAGTTTGAGAATCACTATTGTAGATCAGTGTTTTTCAACCACTGGTGGGAGTTTATGTAATTTCACCTATTTCGGTTAAAAATATTTTTTTGCAAACCAGTAATTATGGTCTGCAAATAATGTGCTGTTGTTGAGTGTCTGTGCTGTCTAGAGCTCGGCAGAATAACCGTGTAATACTCTTCCATACCAGTAGATGGCAGCCGGTAGATAATTGCTTTATAGATGTCGGGAACACGACGTGTGAGACGACGAGGGTTTGTCGTTGTATCTAATGCTTAAACCAAAAATAAACAAAAGGTGAGTGCTCCTAAGAAAAGGCATTGAAGCTTAGGGAAGGCCATGCAGAACAAAACTAAAACCGAACTGGCTACAAAGTAAACAAAAACAGAATGCTGGACGACAGCAAAGACTTACTGTGGAGCAGACGGTGTCCAAAAAGTACATCCGAACGTGACATGACAATCAACAATGTCCCCGCAAAGAAGGATAGCAACAACTGAAATATTCTTGATTGCTAAAACAAAGCAAATGCGGGAAATAGCGTTTAAAGGCCTACTGAAACCCACTACTACTACTCAGGCAGGAGACTACGCTCCATGCAGACCCACACCTCCCGCCACATGAACAGTTTTTTCCCCTCGGCCATCAGGCACATGAACAATAACTTCTAACAGTAGCTCTTTGAATTCCTTCTAAGTCTATAACAAGATCTGATAGCTCAGTTACAGCTCTTTTTATTACCAAATATGTGTTATATGTAGGGTTGGGTATCGTTTGAATTCGAACGATTCCGATTCCGATTCCGATTCCTGACGATTCTCGATTCCGGTTCTTTTAAGAGGCAGGGTCAAAAAAAAGTTTAGGATATTTTAAATGAGCTAGCTAACCTACAGTCTTTCTGAATGAAATAGTCTGACATTCTCCATCAAATTTTAATTCTATTAACCTTTTATGAACTTTACTATAAATTCCTCACAGGGCTGTTTTCAACTAGAATATGAATATCAAATCTATGAACTTAATATAAATATTATAAATTATGAATACATTTTCCCGGGGGTACACTTTCCTCAAGAGAGCTTTATTTTTGAAAGCCTCATGAAAACACATTTACACATAAGTGTATGATGCTGCAGGAAACCTCATGAAAACACATTTACACACACATGTGTATGATGCCGAAAAACCTCATGAAAACACATTTACACACACAAGTGTATGATGCTGCAGGAAACCTCATGAAAACACATTTACACACACACGTTTATGATGCTGCAGGTACTTAAAAATGTTACCGTGCTCCCACTGATGGGCTAACCTGGTGCAGAAAAGCAAATAAACAATAAGAAACAACTTGCAAAACCCAGTCCAGATTAGCAGCAGGTACAGTATAAAATCAGAGACAGTTCTTGTTTAGGAAAATGACCATATCCGCCTTCTCAGGCAGGATGCGTGAGCGTTCTGGACAGATAGTGTTTCCTGCTGTGGAAAATACACGTTTGCTGGGTGTGGAAGAAGCTTGAACGCATAAATAGAAGAAAGCGAGATATGACAGCAAAGGATAAGTCTTTTGTTGGTTCCACCACCATGCAGCAGGGTCGTCAGACATAAGTATCGGTGGAACGTCCTGGTACATCTGCAGCTCTCTCTCCACTCGTTTCTTGATGGACATGGAGCTCTGTTATTTCGCGGTTATTTCATTTTTTTTTGTAAAGTAAAGCCACACTTTCGACCGCCGACGCCCGCTATCCATGCTTGAGCTTGACTGACTCGCTCGGCTATGCTAACACTTCCGGCGGTGGGCGCTTCTTCGTTGGTGTTCAGCGGCTTCTTCTTCCGGTTCGGCGGACATATTTTTTTCCGGTCGGCGGACTGGTATCGAAAATAGGAATCGAAATTTAATCTTTTGAACGATTCCGGGAGAATCGGAAAGTTAGTCCCGGTTCCAATCGATACTCGATACCCTAGTTATATGTGTTTTATGTTGCACGATTGCACCAAGAAAAATTCCTAGTTTGTGAACCCGTTCTCAAACAATGGTAATAAAACTATTCTGATTCTGATTCTGATTCTACCGACCACGCAGTCTGATAGTTTATATATCGATGATGAAATCTTAACATTGCAACACATGCCAATACGGCCGGGTTAGATTAGTAAAGTGCAATTTTAAATTTCCCGCGAAATATTCTGCTGAAAACGTCTCGGTATGATGACGTTTGCGTGTGACGTCACGGATTGTAGCGGACATATTAGGACACCATTGTGGCCAGCTATTAAGTCGTCTGTTTTCATCGCAAAATTCCACAGAATTCTGGACATCTGTGTTGGTGAATCTTTTGCAATTTGTTTAATGAACAATGAAGACAGCAAAGAAGAAAGCTGTAGGTGGGAAGCGGTGTATTAGCGGCAGGCTGCAGCAACACAACCAGGAGGACTTTGAGTTGGATAGCAGACGCGCTACAGTGAGTACGCAGCTTTGGCTTCCAAACATTTGATCGCTTGCCCGTACGTGCGTGCCGCTATGTGCATGTCACGTACTTAACTTTGGGGAAATATATGTGCTGTATGAACTTTACGGAGGTGAACGGTACTTTGGGCTGTGGGATTGAGTGTGTTGTGCGGGTGTTTGAGTTGTATTGGTGGGTTATATGGACGGGAGGGGGGAGGTGTTTGTTATGCGGATTAAATTGCGGCATATTAAATATAAGCCTGATTGTGTTGTGGCTAATAAAGTATATATATGTCTTGGTTTTTTTTACTGTTTTAGTCATTCCCAGCTGAATATCAGGTCCCACCCGCCTCTCACAGCATCTTCCCTATCTGAATCGCTTCCACTGCCCTCTAATCCTTCACTCTCACTTTCCTCATCCACGAATCGTTCATCCTCGCTCAAATTAATGGGGTAATCGTCGCTTTCTCGGTCCGAATCGCTCTCGCTGATGGTGGCCATGATTGTAAACAATGTGCAGATGTGAGGAGCTCCACAACCTGTGACGTCACGCTACTTCCGGTACAGGCAACGCTTTTTTATCAGCAACCAAAAGTTGCGAACTTTATCGTCGATGTTCTCTACTAAATCCTTTCAGCAAAAATATGGCAATATCGCAAAATGATCAAGTATGACACATAGAATGGACCTGCTATCCCCGTTTAAATAAGAAAATGTCATTTCAGTAGGCCTTTAAGGAAGACATGAAACTGTTAAAGGAAAACAACTCAAAATAAGTCACGGCGTGATGTGACAGGTGGTGACAGTACACCTACTTTGAGACAAGAGCTATGGTTATGGTTTAAAGTCATATACAACAATTGCCAACTGAGTTTTATTTTTTATGATTTCTGCTAGTGGTGTGCCTCCGGATTTTTTCAACGCAAAAAATGTGCCTCGGCTCAAAAAAGGTTGAAAAACAGAGTTGTAGATGAACTGTACATCATCTGTCTCCAACAGATCCAGTGGGTCAACTGGATTAATGATGCCAAGAGCGTTTTAATCACCCCAGAGACAAGTTACTCTGACATCATCGTTCCCACGGCTGACACCGTGAGAATGACTTTCCTCATGGATATGCTTTTGTCCAATATGAAGCCTGTAAGTCCCATCTATCGACTGCGTTCATATCCAAACAGCACTAAGATCTTTGGATGCTTTCAGCTTTTTAAAAAAATGTGCTGTCAAAATGTGTTGATTTATACATGTCTTTTACGTTTGTGGATCAGTTGCTTTGTATTGGGCCCACTGGCACAGGAAAGACCCTCGCGTTGTCTGACAAGCTGCTGAAAAATATGCATGCACAGTACATCACGCACTTCCTCATGTTCTCCGCCCGCACGTCGTCCAACCAGACTCAAGATTTTATCGACAGCAAGCTAGATAAAAGGTAGGCTTTTCTGACAGTCAAGCTATTTACAAATGATTGACTTGTAACTCAACATCGGATTTTGTGTTAGGCGGAAAGGTGTCTTTGCGCCGCCGAAGGGCAAGTACTTCATCTTCTTCATCGATGACCTCAACATGCCAATGTTGGAGACTTATGGTGCCCAGCCTCCCATTGAACTGCTGCGGCAGTGGATGGACCACTGTGGCTGGTATGACAGGAAGCAGATTGGTGAGCATGTTCTAGCACATTTGTGTTTGTTTATCTTTAGACTCTAGTAGTTATCCTCAAGTTGTGGTAGTGGTACGCGGGCTCCCCGTCTAGTGCAGGGGTGTCAGACTCATTTTAGCTCAGGGGCCGCATGGAGGAAAATGTGTGCACACGCGGGCCGGACTATTAAAATCATGGCATTAAAACAAAAAAAAATAAAGACAACTTCAGATTGTTTTCTTTGTCTTATTTTGGCCAAAAATAGAACAAACACATTCTGAAAATATTACGATGAAAATATGAAAAAAATACCACCAACGGTAAAGTTTAAATCCATGAAGGAAAGAAGAAAGTGAATGAATGTTTATAACTGAATACATTTTCATATGTATAAAAAAAAAGTTTTTTGTATTTTTTTTTTTTTTTTTAGAATTAAGTAACGTTTTTAAACCTTTTTCCAAAACACAATATAGAATGTGAGATATAACAGGATAATGCAGTGGTCCCCAAACTTTTTGACTCGTGGGCCGCATTGGGTTAAAACAATTTGGCCGGGGTGTGTGTGTGTGTGTGTGTGTGTGTGTGTGTGTGTGTGTGTGTGTGTGTGTGTGTGTGTGTGTGTGTGTGTGTGTGTGTGTGTGTGTGTGTGTGTGTATATATATATATATATATATATATATATATTAGATATGTCCGATAATGGCTTTTTTGCCCATATTCCGATATTGTCCAACTCTTAATTACCAATTCCGATATCAACCGATACCGATATATACAGTCGTGGAATTAACACATTATTATGCCTAATTTTGTTGTGATGCCCCGCTGGATGCATTAAACAATGTAACAAGGTTTTCCAAAAAAAAAACAACTCAAGTTATGGAAAAAAAATGCCAACATGGCACTGCCATATTTATTATTGAAGTCACAAAGTGCATTATTTTTTTTAACATGCCTCAAAACAGCAGCTTGGAATTTGGGACATGCTCTCCCTGAGAGTGCATGAGGAGGTTGAGGTGGGCGGGGTTTTGGGTTAGGGGGTCCCGGAAGAGTTAGTGCTGCAAGGGGTTCTGGGTATTTGTTCTGTTGTGTTTATGTTGTGTTACGGTGCGGATGTTCTCCCAAAATGTGTTTGTCATTCTTGTTTGGTGTGGGTTCACAGTGTGGCGCATATTTGTAACAGTGTTAAAGTTGTTTATACGGCAACCCTCAGTGTGACCTGTATGGCTGTTGACCAAGTATGCATTTCATTCACTTGTGTGTGTGAAAAGCTGTAGATATTACGCAAAGGCAGTGCCTTTAGGGTTTATTGGCGCTCTGTACTTCTCCCTACGTCCGTGTACACAGCGGCGTTTTTAAAAGTCATAAATTTTACTTTTTGAAACCGATACCGATAATTTCCGATATCACATTTTAAAGCATTTATCGGCCGATAATATCGGCAGTCCGATATTATCGGACATCCCTAATATATATATTCAGAAAAACATGTAAAGCGACTTTGGGTACTTAGAAAAGCGCTATATAAATCCCAGGTATTATTATTATTATTATATATATACATATATATATATATTCCTCTCGCACTAATTGACTGAAAGAGCGCGCACTTGCCACTGAAGATGTCATGTTATCGATGGAAAAGGCCTTTTTAGACAATATGATTTGCCTGAGCGGCAAGGAGACACAGAGAGTAACAAGCGGTAAAAATTGGATTAGAAAGGACAGATTTGAAAAAAATAGTAGTTCGGGGACCCCTGGGATAATGCATACATTTATAATTTGTTTTCAAAACGGTTACAAAAAAGTGGGACCCCAAAAATTTACTGGGGGACCCCATTTTTATGACTCGATGGGGTCCCTGGGACCCCGTTTTGAAAATTCCCAGCGCCATCACTGATGGAGTATTGGTGCGTGTTAAACAGCAGCAGGCGGCTGTGGCCTGCGGGCCGCTTCTTATACTAATCAAATATCATCCCGGGGGGGCCATAGATCATTCATTCGCGGGCCAGATCTGGCCCACGGGCCTTGACTTTGACACGTAGGATCTAGTGGTATGCCAAAAATCACCTAATTCAATATTCAAACAGTGTGACTGTTCAAACTGTGTGTGATATGACACTGGCCAAAATATTAAATATACTTTTTAAATAAAACCTTCGCTTTGTTTTTAATGAATATTTAGGAGTGCTACGCTTCTGTATTTTAATGTAGGTCTTTATGGTGGTAATGTTTTCTGAGGTGGTACTAAGTTTAAGAACCACTGCCATATAGTGTACATTGTTTTAATGATGTATAATTTTTGTACATATTCAATGATTGAATGTTGGCATGAGTTTGTGTTGAAGTGTGATACGTGCGACTACCAATCATCTTTTGTGCCCTGTCACAGGGGCTTTTAAGCAAATCGTGGATATCAATTTCGCCTGCGCCATGGGACCGCCGGGTGGAGGACGGAACCCCATCACAGCGCGCTTCACACGCCACTTTAGTTTTCTATCTTTCACTGAGCTGGAGGATGCCAGCATGACCAAGATTTTCTCGACCATCGTTGGCAGTTGGATGAGTGAGTCAGTGGTTTCGTGTGTTTTAATTTTGAATACACACACACACTGTGCAAGCCTTACTACTATCTGATTTGTTGTTTTACTTTAGGACAATATACAGTATTACATATTGTTTATCACTGTTAATTGGTTCTGGATATAAGATCAATAAATGAATTTTCGCAAAATAAGAATCATTAATAATAAAACATGTATAGGGCATACAAAACCTGTTTACGACCTTCAAAATATGTTTTTTTACTTTACGAGAACCCTCTAGATCAGAAATAACACCCTTTAGTCCCCTTTTATAGTCTTTTAATCCCAATAAACTGCAGTTGAACTGTCTGTGGCTGAGCCAATCAGTGGCCACCATACTGAACAGTGCACTCTGATTGGTTTGGTCTCATCATTGGCCATTACTACTGTAGTATTGATATTTTTAGTTTATTTAGCCATTTCATGATTGAAAATGCTTAATTTAGGACCAAAAATTATGTCCCCAAAAAATCAGCAATGTGGTGAAGCCGCAATATTTGAAGCGTGACGATGCATATACAGTAATATGTAATATATATATATATATATATATATATATATATATATATATATATATACATACATACATACTGTACAAGCCAAAACTTTGGAAACACCTTCTCAGTCAATGTGTTTTTCATGACTATTTACATTGTAGATTGTCCCTGAAGGCATCAAAATTATGAATGAACACATGTGGAGTTATATACTTAACAAAGAAAGGTGAAATAACTGAAAACATGTTTTATATTCTAGTTTCTTCAAAATAGCCACCCTTTGCTCTGATTACTTTTTCGCACACTCTTGGCATTCCTACGATGAGCGTTGGCGGGGGGCCAAAAGCTGACTGCATGTTGAGTTACATACATACATACATACACTACCGTTCAAAAGTTTGGGGTCACCCAAACAATTTTGTGGAATAGCCTTAATTTCTAAGAACAAGAATAGACTGTCGAGTTTCAGATGAAAGTTCTCTTTTTCTGGCCATTTTGAGCGTTTAATTGACCCCACAAATGTGATGCTCCAGAAACTCAATCTGCTCAAAGGAAGGTCAGTTTTGTAGCTTCTGTAACGAGCTAAACTATTTTCAGATGTGTGAACATGATTGCACAAGGGTTTTCTAATCATCAATTAGCCTTCTGAGCCAATGAGCAAACACATTGTACCATTAGAACATTGGAGTGATAGTTGCTGGAAATGGGCCTCTATACACCTATGTAGATATTGCACCAAAAACCAGACATTTGCAGCTAGAATAGTCATTTACCACATTAGCAATGTATAGAGTGTATTTCTTAAAAGTTAAGACTAGTTTAAAGTTATCTTCATTGAAAAGTACAGTGCTTTTCCTTCAAAAATAAGGACATTTCAATGTGACCCCAAACTTTTGAACGGTAGTGTACATACATACTTACATATACACAGTACAGGCCAAAAGTTTGGACACACCTTCTCATTCACAACACAACTGATGGCACCAACCCCATTGATAAAGCAATAAATTCCACCAATCAACCCTGATAAGGCACACCTGTGAAGTGAAAACCATTTCAGGTGACTACCTCTTGAAGTTCATGGAGAGAATGCCAAGAGTGTGCAAAGCAGTAATCAGAACAAAGGGTGGCTGTTTTGTTTTCAGTTATTTGACCTTTTTTTGTTAAGTACATAACGCCACATGTGTTCATTCATAGTTTTGATGCCTTCAGTGACAATCTACAATGTAAATAGTCATGAAAATAAAGAAAACACATTGAATGAGAAGGTGTGTCCAAACTTTTGGCCTGTACTGTACATACATACATACACACACACACAGTGATGGGCTACATACTTGGAAAACTAATGGTCTCTATAATACTACATTATGAAACAATACTTCAATTCAACATATTATCTCTTTCAGGTGGAAGCATGAGTAAAAAGAATCCAGGAAGTAAGTCAATCATACACAATTTTCTTTTTAGAAATTCACTAAAAGCTATTTCTAATAAATCACATGTATTAAACAAATAAAACGTATGCAAGTATCCTTTGGAAAAGATTCAACCATTAATTTCAATTTTTTTTTTTTTTTTAAACCTATTATCAGGATCGGTGCCAGAAATTGTGCTATTGAACAACGCCATCGTCAAAGCCACGATCCGCGTCTACGCTACTATTTGCTCTCAGCTTCTACCAACTCCTGCAAAATCTCATTACACATTCAACCTCAGAGACCTGTCCAAGGTCTTCCAGGGCATCCTCATGGCTGAGACTAGCATGGTTGAGGTCAGTAGTTCATTAAGTACTTCATTCAGACTAGTGGCAAAACACAGTAGTAGCATACTTGCCAACCCTCCCGTTTTTAGCGGGAGACTCCCGGTATTCAGCGCCTCTCCCGACAACCTCCCGGCAGAAATTTTCTCCCGACAAACTCCCGGTATTCAGCCGGAGCTGGAGGCCACGCCCCCTCCAGCTCAATGCAGACCTGAGTGGGGACAGCCTGTTCTCACGTCCGCTTTCCCACAATATAAACAGCTTGCCTGCCCAATGACGTCATAACATCTACGGCTTTTAGAGAGTAGAGTGCACAACTGCGCACACAACAAGGAGACGAAGCAGAAGAACGAGGAAGTTACAGACATGGCGACGCCGTCGACGAGCAAGATGATGAAATACGCTTGCAAGTTCCAAAACGAATGGAAACTAAAATTTTAGTTCATCCAGGACAGTTCGAAGGGGAAGGGGTATGTAATTATGTTGCCTGTACATTTTGTAGAACAGACTTCTCCATTGAACACGGTGGCCGAGTCATGAACGGAGGAGAAGTTAAACAGGACAATACTGCCATCTACTGGATAGCCCCCGGAACACTGAAATTCAAGTATTTATTTTATTTATATGTATAATAAAATAAATATATATATATATATATATATATATATATATATATATATATATATATATATATATATATATATAGCTAGAATTCACTGAAAGTCAAGTATTTCATACATATATATATATATATATATATATATATATATATATATATATATGAAATACTTGAGTTGGTGAATTCTAGCTGTAAATATACTCCCCTATTAACCACGCCCTTAACTACGCCCCCAACCACGCCCCCCCCCACCACCCACCTCCCGGTATCGGAGGTCTCAAGGTTGGCAAGTATGGTAGTAGAAACACATTAACCAATGCATTTAATAACTAGAACAGCACTCAGAAAACGCAGTAATGGCTACGCATACAAGCGTTTATGTGCTATTCAAATTTTGATGCTCGAAACCCGAGTGTGTGAATGTGAGTGTGAATGTTGTTTGTGTATCTGTGTTGGCCCTGCGATGAGGTGGCAACTTGTCCAGGGTGTACCCCGCCTTCCGCCCGAATGCAGCTGAGATAGGCTCCAGCGACCCTGAAAGGGACAAGCGATAGAAAATGGATGGATGGATGGATGCTTGAAACTCCAGTTTTGATCAAAGCGTTGTATTGTGCAGACTATTCTGTCTGTATCAGAGGTCTTTGTGATAGTTGATTCAGCTCAACTTCTGATACTTGAATTCATGTTATACTTCTTAAGACTGCAAACTAGTCACTAATTAGTGCCTTTCCTAGTTGCAGCCAAGTAGCGAACTGCATTTAGGCAAGGCAAGCTTATTTGATCGAGCACAACTCGTACACAAGGAAAATAAAAGGGTTTTGTTTAGAGATGTCCGATAATGGCTTTTTTGCTGATATCCAATATTGTCCAACTCTTATTACCGATTCTGATATCAACCGATATACACAGTCGTGGAATTAACACATTATTATGCCTAATTTTGTTGTGATGCCCCGCTGGATGCATTAAACAATGTAACAAGGTTTTCCAAAATAAATCAACTCAAGTTATGGAAAAAAATGCCAACATGGCACTGCCATATTTATTATTGAAGTCACAAAGTGCATTATTTTTTTTAACATGCCTCCAAACAGCAGCTTGGAATTTGGGACATGCTCTCCCTGAGAGAGCATGAGGAGGTTGAGGTGGGGGGGGGGGGGGTGTATATTGTAGCGTCCCGGAAGAGTTAGTGCTGCAAGGGGTTCTGGGTATTTGTTCTGTTGGGTTTATGTTGTGTTACGGTACGGATGTTCTCCGGAAATGTGTTTGTCATTCTTGTTTGGTGTGGGTTCACAGTGTGGCGTATAATTTGTAACAGTGTTAAAGTTGTTTATACGGTCACCCTCAGTGTGACCTGTATGGCTGTTGACCAAGTATGCCTTGCATTCACTTGTGCGTGTAAAGCCGTAGATATTATGTGATTGGGCCGGCACGCAAAGGCAGTGCCTTTAGGGTTTATTGGCGCTCTGTACTTCTCCCTGCGTCCGTGTACCACTCCGTATAGCGGCGTTTTAAAAAGTCATACATTTTACTTTTTGAAACCGATACCGATAATTTCCGTTATCATATTTTAAAGCATTTATCAGCCAATAATATCGGCAGTCCGATATTATCGGACATCTCTAGTTTTGTTGAAACCCTTTATTCATTGAATCGAAAATACTGAAATTCCACGTCATAGTGAATTTGCAAACAGCTGAAATTATACCCAAAGCAAACTACAATCTGCTAACCAAGAATATACAACAATTCTTCTCAACAAAAGAGGAGAAATATAATCATAGAGAAAAATGTATTTTAAAACATTTGTACGCACTTACAACACTTAAGACCTTCAGTATATCAGTATGTGGAATTACATTATGGAATGGATTAACCACTAATCCACTTCAAGAAACTCTTCAAACTTAAAGTATTTACAAAGATGAATAACCAAGATTTTGAATTGAATTTGAATTTGAAGTGAATTTATATAGCGCTTTTCTCTAGTGACTCAAAGTGCTTTACATAGTGAAACCCAATATCTAAGTTACATTTAAACCAGTGTGGGTGGCACTGGGAGCAGTTGGGTAAAGTGTCTTGCCCAAGGACACAGCGGCAGTGACTAGGATGGCGTAAGCGGGAATCGAACCTGGAACCCTTAAGTTGCTGGCACAAGCTCTCTACCAACCGAGCTATGCCGGTTGGTAGAGAGGCAGATTAACATTCTGAATTTCTTTCATCCATCCATTCATTTTCTAGATAATCTTATTTATCTCACCATATGAAATATAACTTACTTCACTAATTATTATTTATTTATTTATTTTTAACGTTATTACTTATGGAGTATATTGAGAACGGGGAGTGAACAAATGTTTTAGCAACTGTTATGTAAAAGAAAAGGGGTAGGATTAAATAAGCTCTGCTTCTTCCTACTCCTTTTCAAACATGTTGGATAGAGAAACTGGAAATTGTGATGTATCATGTTGTATGCACGTATGTTCCAAATAAACACAAACTCAACTCAACTCAAAATTACTACAAGGCAAAAATAAAAATATTAAACAACCATAAAAATGATCCTAATTCAAATTAAAATCTGAAAATAAAATCATCATAAAAACAATCATAATTCAAATTAAAATCAAATATTGGAGATACAATATTTTCAGTTGTCATATGCACAATTAAATAAGAGTGTTTTCAGGCTGGATTTGAACATTGCCAACGTTGAGGCCTATCTCCCATTTTATGGAAGATAATTCCAGATTTTAGGAGCATAAAACTGAAACGCAGCCTCACCATCTTTGGTCCTGATTCTGGGCACCAGCAGGAGACCACTCCCTGAGGTTCTCAGAGCTCAAGATGGTCAGAGATGTACTTTGGCACAAGACCATGACCAGACTTGTAAACCAGCAGTTGTTTACAAGTCTATTCTCTGAGCAACAGGAAGTCAGTGCAGTGACCTAAGCACTAGACTATTATGGTCATATTTCCTGGTTCTAGTCACGACTTGAGCAGCATCATTCTGGATGTACTGCAATTGCTTAACAGCTCATTTAGAACAGCTCGTTACGCATCAAATACATGTTTCAGTCAATTCAGCACATTATAATGCAATGCACATTTGCTCTTATTTTCTTTAAACTGACCGTTTTTGTGCACATTAAAAAAAATGATAGGCCAAAGCCCAGTATGTCACTGTTCGGGTCTTTGGTATTTTACAACTATTTGTTGTGTTACTCCTTAGAACAGTGTGGTAGTACCAACTGAATTAGATCAGTGTCAGGTTCAAACACTGATGACATCTATTAAACAGGCAAGAAGCAAGGAATCATGCAGAGACAGAGTTAAATTTTCCTCAATGAGGAGAGACGTATTGGGCTGTACACTTAGTTACAGTTCCAACTAGGGCTGCAACAACTAATCGATTATAAAAATAGTTGGCGATTAACTTAGTCATCGATTCGTTGGATCTATGCTATGCGCATGCGCAGAGGCAATTTGTTTATTTTATTTTTTTTAATTTTTTAAAAATAAACCTTTATTTATAAACTGCAACATGTACAAACAGCTGAGAAACAATAATCAAAATAAGTATGGTGCCAGTATGCTGTTTTTTTTTCAATAAAATACTGGAAAGGATAGAAATGTAGTTTGTCTCTTTTATCTGATTATTAATCGATTAATCGAAGTAATAATCGACAGATTAATATATTATAAAATTAATCGTTAGTTGCAGCCCTAGTTCCAACCTACGCTCTAAGGTACAGTCCCACGTGCTCCTCTATTTATTTGGGAGGTCCCTGGTTACATCACTGAGGCTGCTTCTGAAGGAAGGGGAGGTAATTTCAGCAGCCCCAGTTAGACACAATATATGATTATTCATGAAATGGAAATGTGCTGACACTCGTGATATCGCCCTGTCTCTGCTTTGTCTGCATCAAGGCACTCGATGTTCGCCCTTGGCAGTCAGCAGGCCTGGTTTGGACACAAACACTGATACAAGACTGCTCGCAATCCAAGATTGCAAGTTGTCCCTTTGCACAGATAGAAAAGTACAACTTCAGCACAATTGATAATAACTATAGCAACGGCCTTTAAGCAAGAGAATTGTGTGATAACTTACACATAATTATTCTAACAATCAGTACCTACATAAGTACCAAATTCAACACCCATCTTTAGCTGTATGTGAGCTCTTCAACTACAGTATACATGACAAAACTGATTTAAAAAAATGTAATGCTGAACTGTTCTGTTAAAAGGCACAACATTGTGGATTTTGAGAATTGGTGTGTATAGATAACGTGACTTTGCTTGGTTTCAGACCAAAGAAATGCTTCTTCAGCTGTGGTACCATGAGAACTGCCGGGTTTTCCAGGATCGCTTGGTGTGTGCGGAAGACAGGGAGTGGTTCAACAATCTCCTGAAGGACTGTATTGAGGAGTTTGGCTGCAAATATGATGAGGTTGTGCCCTTCCAGCCTATCATATATGGGGATTTCATGATTCCCGGTGCACTCCACAAAGTTTACACATTCATAGAAGACAAGGAAAAGGTGAGCATAGCTAACATGACAAATGGTTACAAAGTAGTGTATTATTAATAAGCAGTGAATCATTTGCTGTCTTTCTTTACATTAGTTGGAAGAAATCATGGTGGAATACATGGAAGACTACAACCAGAACTGCACGCCCAAGATGAAGCTCGTGCTCTTCATGGACGCCATTCAGCATGTGTGCCGAATAGGTCGAGTTCTGCGCCAGCCGCTTGGCAATGCCCTGCTGCTTGGAGTCGGAGGCAGTGGACGACAGTCCCTCACTAAACTTGCCTCATATATGTAAGAACCCCTCAAGTGTAAAACATGCTAAGATTTCAGCAGCTGTTCACATGCATCATATACCGTATTTTTCGGACTATAAGGCCCACTTAAAATCCTTTAATTTTCTCAAAAATCGACAGTGCGCCTTATAACCCGGTGCGCCTAATGTTCTGGTTGTGCTTACTGACTTCGAAGCAATTTTATTTGGTAAATGGTGTAATAAGTGTGACCAGTAGATGGCAGGCATACATAAGAGATAAGTGTAGACTGCAATATGATGGCAGTAAACATCACCAAAACTTAAAATGTTCCATTGAGAATATAGAACATTACACACGGCGCTCAAAAATCTGTCAAAATGTGTTTAGTACGACTTCGGTAAGCTATGAAGCCGCGCCGCTTGAATTGTCGGTGCATTGAACATCATACTTGCCAACCTTGAGACCTCTAATATCGGGAGGTGGGGGGTAGGGGGTGGGGGGGCTTGGTCGGGGCGGGGGGCGTGGTTATTTACAGCTAGAATTCACCAACTCAAGTATTTCATATATACTGTATTTCATATATATATATATATATGTATGAAATACTTGACTTTCAGTGAATTCTAGCTATATATATATATATATATATATATATATATATATATATATATATATATATATATATATATATATATATATATATATATATATATATAAATATATATATATATATATATAATATTTATTTATTTATTTTATTTACATAGAAAAAGAAAAAAAAATACTTGAATTTCAGTGTTCCGGTGGCTATCCATTAGATGGCAGTATTGTCCTGTTTAACTTCTCCGTTCATGATGAGTATATCATTTCGGCCACCGTGTTCAATGGAGAAGTCTGTTCTACAAAATTTACAGGCAACATACACCTTCCCCTTCGAACTGTCCTGGATGAACTGAAATTCTTGTTTCCATTCGTTTTGGAACTTGCAAGCGTATTTCTTCATCTTGCTCGTCGACGGCGTCGCCATGTCTGTAATTTCCTCGTTCTTCTGCTTCGTCTCCTTGTTGTGTGCGCAGTTGTGCACTCTACTCTCTAAAAGCCCTAGATGTTATGACGTCATTGGGCAGGCAAGCTGTTTATATTGTGGGAAAGCGGACGAGAGAACAGGCTGTCCCCACTCAGTCTCAGGTCCGCATTGAGCTGGAGGGGGCGTGGACTCCAGCTCCGGCTGAATACCGGGAGTTTGTCGGGAGAAAATCTCTGCCGGGAGGTTGTCGGGAGAGGCGCTGAATACCGGGATTCTCCCGCTAAAAACGGGAGGGTTGGCAAGTATGATTAAACATACAAGTATTATTATGGTGTGTGTATAAGGACCGCAAAATGGCACCTATTAGCAGACATATTATCTGCCGTTTTGTTTCGCAATATTATGCAAAACCAACTTTTCTTACCTTCTGGTACCTGCTGATGTGTATTTGGGATCTGCATAAGTCCTGAAAATGTGCGCGCCTCCGCTATTGTAGTCCGTGCCGACACCGTAGTCGATAAGCTTCTTCTTTTTCTTTACCTTCTTATGTGACATTCATCTTCCGTTTTTGCCAATTCTAATATAAAGTAGTGTAAAGTTATTTCTTATATCTGTCAGTAAACTCGCCATGAAAGCGCTAAAACATACCGGTGTAGTGAGTTTACATTATTCACCCAAGGAACTTTAGTTATTAGTTCCGGTCGGACGGTTTTTCACGGGACACATTTCCGGTATTGATGTTGCATTATTGAGCCACGGATGAGGAGATGCTGCTCCGTTATTGATTTAAGTAAAGTCTGAATGTCATTTAAACAGTTGTCGAAGGTGAGCCACATAAGTAAGACGGCCCACAAAACAGCGCATCCTAAAGATAGTCTGTATAACATAATCTATACAACATTTTCACCAAATAACCATCATCACATGTTATGTAGACCACAAGATAGTGTTTTAAATTGAGAAAAAAATCATAATATGACCCCTTAAATGCGGTGCGCCTTTTGTATGAAAATAGACCTGACTAGACCCACTCATCTGCAGTGCGCTTTTAATCCGGTGCGCCCTATGGTCCAAAAAATACGGTACTTGTACATGTTTATAGAAAACATCATATTTGACTTGAAGTTTCATTACATAGCCTCAAAATGTTCCTCTTTCCATTTAGATCTGAGTATAAGTGTTTCCAGATTGAACTGTCCAAGAACTACGGTCAATTTGAGTGGCGGGAGGACATCAAAAGCATCATGCTGAAGGCTGGCCTTCATAACCAGCAGATCACTTTTCTCTTCGTAGATACACAGGTTCTCTTCAGTACATTTTATCACATCCCTACACAGCAACTGTGTGTCAATGTATCGAAATATCAACCGTCTGTTTACCAGCTCTGCACCCTCTCCGGGCTTCGAACATGGGTTTTTACAATCCACCATTGGTTGAAACAGCGGAACAAAAGATACCAGAAACTGGGTCAGTTGAGGTCTGAATGACATCATTAATAAAAAAAAACCTGCTCGATGTTCCTCAAAAAAGTGACAAGAGGATAGAATCAAAATTGTAAAGAAATGTAGATCCAAGACCTCAACTGACTGTCACGGAATTGATATGAAAGCGATAAAATAAGTCTATGAAGCTATTTCAGGACCTTTAAAGCAGTGGTCCCCAACCTTTTTGTAGCTGGGGACCAGTCAACGCTTGAAAATTGGTCCCACGGACCGGGGGTGTATTTTTTTTTTTTTTTTCATAAAGAAATACAATCATGTGTGCTTACGGACTGTATCCCTGCAGACTGTATTGATCTATATTGACATACACATGCACAATATGTATATATTGTGTTTTTTATGTTGATTTAATTTAAAAAAAATAAAATAATAATAATAATATTTTTTTGTATTTTTTTATTTATTTCTTGTGCGGCCCGGTACCGGTCCGCGGCCCGGTGTTTGGGGACCACTGCTTTAAAGTATATTACCTACTCATTGGCCTTGTGGTTAGTGTGTCCGCCCTGAGATCGGTAGGTTGTGAGTTCAAACCCCGGCCGAGTCATACCAAAGACTATAAAAAATGGGACCCATTACCTCCCTGCTTGACACTCAGCATCAAGGGTTGGAATTGGGGGTTAAATCACCAAAAATGATTCCCGGGCGCTGCTGCTCACTGCTTCCCTCACCTCCCAGGGGGTGATCAAGGGTGATGGGTCAAATGCAGAGAATAATTTCGCCACACCTAGTGTGTGTGTGACAATCATTGGTACTTTAACTTTTTTAGCAATCGATCATTTCAAACTGGCAAATTCCCAAACAAAATAAAAATAGCTAAAGTCGTACTGATTTGTAAAACTGCAGACAGGCACTAATTTACAAATTATAGACCGGTTTCCCTACTTCCATAATTATCTAAAATAATAAAACAATTATTTAATAAAAAACTGGACAATTTCATGAACAAAAGTGGAACACTCGCGGACAGTCAATACTGCTGTTACGTTGGTGCCGTGACCCTGATCAGAGTGAGGTAACGGATTCCAAACACCTTGAAAGCGGTGCTGGACAATAAATTGACAGCCCCTAGATTAAAAAAAAACAACTAGTAAAGTGTCATTAAGATTAAGAATTTATTTTGCAAATAATCCTGCCACACACACTCATACTGTACACCAGTGTGGCTTTTAGCTCATTGGCTAGCGCTGCTCGACTTAACTCTCAATCTGTGGGCATGGCTGGTCATCGGTTCAAAGCCCGGGCAAAAAGCGGGGCTAGGTAAGCGTTACATATACAGTGTAGGCTAAAAGTTTGGACACATCTTCTCATTCAATGCATTTTCTTTATTTTCATGACTATTTACATTGTAGATTGTCACGACTAAGAATGAACACATGTGGAGTTATGTACTTAACCAAAAAAAGGTGAAACAACTGAAAACATGTTTTATATTCTAGTTTCTTCTTTGCTCTGATTACTGCTTTGCACACTCTTGGCATTCTCTCGATGAGCTTCAAGTAGTAGTCACCTGAAATGGTTTTCCAACAGTCTTGAAGGAGTTCCCAGATCGAGAGAATGCCAAGAGTGTGCAAAGGGTGGCTATTTTGAAGGAACTAGAATATAAACCATATTTTCAGTTATTTCACCTTTTTTTGTTAAGTACATAACTCCACATGTGTTCATTCATAGTTTTGATGCCTTTAGTGACAATCTACAATTTAAATAGTCATGAAAATAAAGAAAACGCATTGAATGAGAAGGTGTGTCAGGTTCAAACACTGATGGCATCTATTAAACAAGACAAGAAGCAAGGAATTAAACGGAGACAGAATTAAATTTGGCTCAATTGAGGAGAAACGTCTGGGTTGTACTCTTGCACAGTCTCCCAACACGCTTGTGACGAAAGATTGTACGCCTCCTCTTTTATTTGGACTTTCCCTGATTACATGGCAACAGCTGTTTCTAAAGGGACGATGGTCGTCAACAGCCATCGCCTTTGATTACAAAACAGTTCAAAGAAAAGGTCGGTTCAAAGAAAAGGTCGTAAAAGAGTTCAAAGAAAAGGTCGCCTGGAGGGGAGTCTGGCCCTGCTTCCTCTCCGCTTTGTAGTTCTCGGGTCAAGACAAATATTTTTCTGTGGATTACAATACATCAAAGAAACAGAACACCTTCATGTTGCTTCCCATCCTACACAGTGGAGTTTTACAAGCCTTCTTCTTGGTAGGATCAAAGACAGCTTTTGTCTTCTCGCCGGGAACTCATGGCAACACAAAGTTTTGTGATAACTTAGATACAATTATTCTGACAAGGCAGTGTTTCCCACACATTCATTTATTTGTTGCGGCCCGCCACGAAAGAATTACATCCGCCACAAATAAAAAAATAAATACATTTCTTTTTTTTTTTTCTTTTTTTTTTTTTTTTTTGTCCTGTCCAGCTTCTCAGGAAAATCATATAGTTGATGTAGATGCCCATATAGGCTGTTCAGATTTACTTTACAAAAGAGAAATGTAGGATACTTCTCTTGTTGCCTTATTTGTATTTGACCACTACTGTTTTCTGTTTATTTGTTACCGACTGTAGCAGGACACCTCTGCCTCTGTTTCACTTTATGTTGCTGGTAAATAATATGGTTGTAGTAGTAGGCTAAAGTCAAATTATTTAGTATGCACTAATTAAAGGGGCAGAGCTTTAAGAGACATTTTAGCTTTTATATTTTATAAGATATATTTTTTGTAAGAACCACAATTAATAAATATATTTCAGTGAATAACTTATTGTTCAAATCTGTATATAAATATGTACATAAAGTGTTGTAATTATATTGTAAAATGGATGGATGGATGGATGGATGGACGTTTAAAACAAAACTGTTATTATTAATTAGTAAGTATACATTTTTTTAGCCTTTTTAGAGAAAATCATATCATTGTAGTAAATTATGCAAATTACTCGATGATGTTATGGTGACCACGCCCATAGCCACGCCCCCACCGCCACAGGTATCTTGGCAGTTTATGGGAAACACTGCAAGGTGTGTCCAAACTTTTGGCCTGTAATGTACATGCAATTCCAAAACGGCATATCTCAAATATTATTTACTATTCTGGTGTTTAAAACATTTGGAATATTTATTCACCAGATTAAAAGTGAGTCATTCCTGGAGGACATCAACAGCATTTTGAACTCCGGTGATGTCCCCAACTTGTATGCATCGGACGAACAAGAGCGCATCCTGGCAGGGATGAAGCCAGTGGTGCAAGAGCTGGGCCAACAGCCAACCAAATCCAATCTTATGGCTGCCTACCTAAAGAGAGTCCGTTGTAACATCCACACAGTACTCTGCATGAGGTGAGCAGTTCCTTCAAAGCCTTATTCTTTTCCTCTAATCATACACCCGCCACATTTTATTCTTTTTAGTCCTATCGGGGAGGTGTTTCGTGCACGACTGAGGCAGTTTCCCTCACTGGTAACATGTTGCACCATAGACTGGTTCAGTGCTTGGCCGGATGAGGCTCTGCAAGCTGTGGCCACATCATTTCTTAATGAGCTACATGAGCTGGATGCCAGCCCCGATGTCATGGATGGACTGGTGAGGATGCTTGTGGGTTTTTTTTTTACGATGAAAAACAAACAAACCTGTGAATTCATGTTTCCAGGTATCTATGTGCATGAGTATCCACCAGAGCGTAGCCAGGAAGTGTGATCAGTTTCTTGCTGAGCTTTCTCGACAAAACTATGTCACGCCAAAGAGCTACTTGGAACTACTCAACATCTTCTCGGATCTCATCGGGCGCAAGAAACAAGAGCTGTGCCACGCTCGGCAACGCATGACGACTGGTCTGGACAAGGCAAATTACTTTTGTTTATCTTGCAAACCTTTGTTTGGGTTATACAGTATACCGGTGCTAGTATAGTATCGCGGTACTAATTAAGTCTGTGGAACGCTCTCCCTGACCACCTGAGGGCACCACAGACTGTGGATGCTTTTAAAAAAAGGCTTAAAAGCCCTTCTTTTTAAAAAAGCCTTTTTTTTTACATATATGCATACTAGTTATAGCTATTTGGCTGTTCTAGTTTGTATTTTTATTTATTTATCTTTTTATTTGTTTATATATTTTTTTGAATTTATTTTTATTTTTTTGTAAATGTTTTTAATACACTGTAGCACTTGGAGATTGTTTACTCAATATAAAGTGATTTTTACAAATAAAATCTATTATTATTATTATTATTATATTTACAAACGGTACTAAACTCTGTTTGAAAAGTACCGGTTCGCCATATATCTTTTTTTTACATCATGTCGCGACATTGCTGGTTTTACGAGCAGAGGAGCATGTTCGGCAGCGCACAATCACGGAGTACTTACAAGCAGACACAGTGTGTGGACAGAAAAGGGAGAATGGATGCATTTTGGCTTAAAAACTAAAGATAAAGGTGAAGTTATAACACTGAAACACCCTCAGGGAGAGGTTATTTAAAACTAGCTAGTTAGCGGCTAATGTCCATCCGCAATCGGCAATGCTTTAGCTTCTTCTAAATCACTAATCCTCGCCTCCATGGCAACAAATAAAGTGAGTTTCATACAAGTACCATTATCAGTGCAGGACGAGGAATAGCTAAACATGCTTCACTACACACCGTAGGAGGATACAATAGCTCAGCGGCGTCACAATGTAAACAAATGCCATGGGTGGATCTACACCTAACATCCACTGTAATGATACCAAGTACAAGAGTGTATCTAGTCGATACTACTATTACATCAATATTTTTTCCATCCATCTATTTTTTTACCGCTTGTCCCGATTGGGGTCGCGGGGGTCAGCTGCATTCGGGTGCAAGGCGAGGTACACCCTGGACTAGTCGCCACCTCATCTATATTTTTTATCGTCACAAAATCTTTTCTTTTTAGAAAAAGTTAATTTTATATTCATAGACTCAGGAAATACGTCTCTGGACACATGACAACTTAAATTATGACCAATGTATGATCCTGTAACTACTTGGTATCGGATCTATACCTAAATGTGTGGTATCATCCAAAACTAATGTAAAGTATCAAACAACAGAAGAATAAGTGATTATTACATTTTAACAGAAGTGTAGATAGAACATGTTAAAGGAGAAAGTAACCAAATATTAACAGTAAATTAACAAGTGGATTAATAATCCTTTTTTACAGCTTGTCCTTTATAATGTTGACAAAATAATAGGTAGATAAATGACACAATATGTTACTGCATACGTCAGCAGACTAATTAGGAGCCTTTGTTTGTTTACTTACTACTAAAAGACAAGTTGTCTAGTACGTTCACTATTTTCTTTAAGGACAAAATTGCTCTTCGATAGCAATAATAAACATTTGTTTAATGTGTCTTAAGATTTTTTGTTAAAATAATGCCAATAATGCCATTTTTTTGTGGTGCCCTTTATTTAAAAAAAGTATCGAAATATATTTTAGTACCGGTACTGGTACCAAAATGTTGGTATCGAGACAACCCTTATTTAATGTGTAATTTGTCTAAATGTTCCTAATTTATCGTCCTTTGGGACTGAATCTGTTGCTTTATAGCTTCTGAGCACAGCAGAGGATGTGAGTAAGATGCAAGAGGAGCAAGAGTTGATGAGACCTCTTCTGGAGGAGGCTTCAAGGGAAACGGAGGTCACAATGGAGACCATCAAAGTAAGAAAATGTGCACTGTATTGAATGTGTGTTGATAGACCAAACCTGGGTAAAATACGGCCCGCGGGCCACATGCGGGCCATTAACATGCGGGCCATTAACATTTTCAATCCGCCCCGCCGGACGTTCAACATAATTTTTTTAGACCTTTAACATCAAAACTGTAGCCGCCATTATGATGTGCAGTGCTGTTTTTAAATGACCGTAAGTATTTCAATGGTTGAAATCTACAGTTTTGAGTATTGTACGAGTTATTACGGTAATCTACGTCACAGCAGAGGAACAAAGCAGAGTGGGCGGGGTTTGTTTTCAGAGCAGCCAGCCCCAAACACATGTGACAGGAACAGATGCGGAAGAACATTTGTACAACAAATCTCTGCATAAAAGTGATAATATATCATATTGTAGGTGTTTATTACCCTTTGCATTTATATTTTGCTGTTTGTTATATTTTTGTTGTGTTTTGCTTGATTATAAAAGATGTCTATCGAGGAGCTGGTCTGAGAAGTAAAAGAGGAGCGATGTTCATATGTTGTTAATATTCAATGTTTTATTATTCATAGATAATATTGTAAATCTCACTTTCTTTATTTTCATGTACATTTTGGGTGTCCCATTCAGTAAAAAACTGTAAAATTCCATTCCTTTTTTTTGCGGAGGTCTGTCATAACTTTTTTTAGAATTCTATCGGATATTGTGACTTTTGGTATTAGTGTTCCTGAAAAAAAAGCGACCCAAACACACAAACTGTACAGCAGATTTTTACATCTAAATGTGTACGTATAATTTATACACACATACACGTTGGCCCCCCAGATACATTTTTTTCTCTCAATGTGGCCCCCCAGTCAAAATATAAAAGAGGAGCGATGTTCATATGTTGTTAATATTCAATGTTTTATTGTTCATAGTTAATATTGTAAATCTCACTTTCTTTATTTTAATGTACATTTTGGGTGTCCCATTCAGTAAAAAAACTGTAAAATTCAATTCCTTTTTTTTGCGGAGGTCTGTAATAATTTTTTTTAGAACTCTTATCGGATATTGTGACTTTTGGTATTAGTGTTCCTGAAAAGAAGGGACCCAAACACACATACTGTACAGCAGATTTTTACATCTAAATGTGTACGTATAAATTATACACACATACACGTTGGCCCCCCAGATACATTTTTTTCTCTCAATGTGGCCCCCCCAGTCAAAATATAAAAGAGGAGCGATGTTCATATGTTGTTAATATTCAGTGTTTTATTGTTCATAGTTAATTAATATTGTAAATCTCACTTTCTTTATTTTAATGTACATTTTGGGTGTCCCATTCAGTAAAAAACTGTAAAATTCCATTCCTTTTTTTTGCGGAGGTCTGTCATAACTTTTTTTAGAACTCTTATCGGATATTGTGACTTTTGGTATTAGTGTTCCTAGGAAAAAAGGGATCCAAACACACAAACTGTACAGCAGATTTTTACATCTAAATGTGTACGTATAATTTATACACACATACACATTGGCCCCCCATACACATTTTTTTCTCTCAATGTGGCCCCCCCAGTCAAAATATAAAAGAGGAGCGATGTTCATATGTTGTTAATATTCAGTGTTTTATTGTTCATAGTTAATATTGTAAATCTCACTTTCTTTATTTTCATGTACATTTTGGGTGTCCCATTCAGTAAAAAAAACTGTAAAATTCCATTCCTTTTTTTTGCGGAGGTCTGTCATAACTTTTTTTAGAATTCAATCGGATATTGTGACTTTTGGTATTAGTGTTCCTGAAAAAAAAGGGACCCAAACACACATACTGTACAGCAGATTTTTACATCTAAATGTGTACGTATAATTTATACCCACATACACATTGGCCCATCATACACATTTTTTTCTCTCAATGTGGCCCCCCAGTCAAAATATAAAAGAGGAGCGATCTTCATATATTGTTAATATTCAGTGTTTTATTGTTCATAGTTAATATTGTAAATCTCACTTTCTTCATTTTAATGTACATTTTGGGTGTCCCATTCAGTAAAAAACTGTAAAATTCCATTTCTTTTTTTTGCGGAGGTCTGTCATAACTTTTTTTAGAATTCAATCGGATATTGTGACTTTTGGTATTAGTGTTCCTGAAAAAAATGGACCCAAACACACATACTGTACAGCAGATTTTTACATCTAAATGTGTACGTATAATTTATACACACATACACATTGGCCCCCCCAGACACATTTTTTTCTCTCAATGTGGCCTCCGAGTCAAAATATTTGCCCAACTCTGTGATAGACAGACCACTTGAGATGTTTTTTTTGTTTTTTTTACCATTGTAGGTAGACTCCGTGATTGCAGAGGAGACCAAAAAGTCAGTACAAGAAGAGGAAGTCAAAGCTTCGGAGAAAGCCCGTATAGCAGGGGAGATCGCCACCGATGCGCAGAGAGACCTGGACGAGGCCCTGCCGGCCCTTGAGTCTGCTCTCACCAGCCTCAAGTCACTCAACAAGGGAGACGTCTCTGAAGTCAGATACTTTGGTCCTAATGTGATCGCAAGTCCACTTTCTTCATAATGAATTCTAACGGTTCACAGGTGCGAGCCTTGCAGCGCCCTCCTCAAGGGGTAAGGTTGGTCATTGAGGCTTTGTGCATCATGAGGGAAGTCAAACCTAAGAAGATCGCTGGAGAAAAACCTGGAACCAAGGTTGATGACTACTGGGAAAATGGCAAAACTTTGCTGCAAGATCCTGGAAAGTTTCTGGATAGTCTTTTTAACTATGACAAGGTAACATAGACCATCAATTTAACCGCAACATTTCTCCCACGCACTTTTAACCTAGCGCTTTATACAATCATGCGGCTAATTTAAGAGTTTTTTCCTGGTTCTTCATATGCTTCGCATGCTAAATGAAATTGCCAAACGGGTCACAGTGGCTCGAAAAGGTTCATTATGTCTTCGTATACTTTTTCAAATGTTCTTGTAATTAAACCATATTTTCGATATATTAGATGGCATTTTGACCTGACATGTTTCGACTGTCATCTGCAGTCTTCTTCAGAAGGTGGTCGGGTGACCGAAAATATGGTCTAGTGACAAGAAAATTAGGAAAAGGTCACAGTGGACCAATTTATTTGTTCACATTCACACGATCATTTAGTGAACCATTTAGCGCAATATGCACTCACCATCATCTTGGAGAAGACACAACGTAATGCACATGATGTAGCCCCAAAGCCGAAGTCGATCAGCCACAAACCGACCCACAAAATATAACGTTTCATAGCTATTGCTGGGTTATACGTGTAACGTTATATAGGCAATATCAGTTTGTGATGAGTTGCAGTAGAATTTACATAATCAACACAGATCAGTGGCTCATTTAACCAATACATGTTGAACTGTACATATAAACTACCGTTCAAAAGTTTGGGGTCACATTGAAATGTCCTTATTTTTGAAGGAAAAGCACTCTACTTTTCAATGAAGATAACTTTAAACTAGTCTTAACTTTAAAGAAATACACTCTATACATTGCTAATGTGGTAAATGACTATTGTAGCTGCAAATGTCTGGTTTTTGGTGCAATATCTACATAGGTGTATAGAGGCCCATTTCCAGCAACTATCACTCCAGTGTTCAATGGTACAATGTGTTTGCTCATTGGCTCAGAAGGCTAATTGATGATTAGAAAACCCTTGTGCAATCATGTTTACACATCTGAAAACAGTTTAGCTTGTTACAGAAGCTACAAAACTGACCTTCCTTTGAGCAGATTGAGTTTCTGGAGCATCACATTTGTGGGGTCAATTAAACGCTCAAAATGGCCAGAAAAAGAGAACTTTCATCTGAAACTCGACAGTCTATTCTTGTTCTTACAAATGAAGGCTATTCCACAAAATTGTTTGGGTGACCCCAAAGTTTTGAACAGTAGTGTATATTATTCAACTAAATGACACTTTATTGTTGTTTACTGTTATTGATTATTACTATTTTAATATATGTTTACTAGAATTCACCCTCAGGCATTTTTTAACTGTGCACAGGTGTTATTCAACTAAATCACTGGCCTGGTGGTTAGAGCAGGGGTGTCCACATTTTTTCCACTGAGGGCAGTACACGGAAAAATTTAAGCATGTGGGGGCCATTTTGATATTTTTCATTTTCAAACCTTAACAAAATATATGGATTTTTTTTGTTTTTAATCTTTAGGGCTCCCGGGGACTATAAAGGGTCTCAGTCATTAAACTGTTAAAAATAAGTCAAATTATTATTATTATTTTTTATTTAACGCTTACAGTAAATCTGTATATCAACTTGAGGTTGATATAAAGTAAAAAAAAAAAAAGGTTTCCTGTCAAAGACAAGTGTGTTTTTATAGTAAAACTGAAATTTAATTTAATATTTTTGAGTAATCACAGTGAAAAGTTAAATAAAATCCTACTAAATATATTTGGGATCCAAAAGGTCCCCCACTCATAAAGTGATACATTTTTATTGTTTTTTTTTTACTTTTAACACTTAAATTACGATATCACCTTCAGATATATCTGTCGATTTTACGTTTTAACTATTATTTTGTTTGTTTTATGCTCTTTTGTCAAATAAAACTTTGATGTTTTTATATTTTTTCCACATAAAACATTTTAAAGTGATATTTTTTAAGTAATAATTCATTATAACATAGATTTTTAGTGGGTTTTTTTTAGCAATGGCAAAAAAAAGAAAAATAAACAAAGACAAAAGAAAAAAAAACAGCCTGCATGGCAGCTTTGTGTCAACATTGCAACTTTTTCTTGTTAGATTTCACCTCATTCCACTTTTTTAAATGTTTTTTAAAATTTTTGCAATATTATCAATTTTGCAATTTTTGCAGAATGTGTGGCTGGCCGGTAAACAATTAGCTGTGGGCCGCAAATGGCCCCCGGGCCGCACTTTGGACACGCCTGGGTTAGAGTGTCCGCCCTGAGATCGGTAGGTCGTGAGTTCAAACCCCGGCCGAGTCATACCAAAGACTATAAAAATGGGACCCATTACCTCCCTGCTTGGCACTCAGCATCAAGGGTTGGAATTGGGGGTTAAATCACCAAAAATGACTCCCGGGCGCGGCCACCGCTGCTGCCCACTGCTCCCCTCACCTCCCAGGGGGTGATCAAGGGTGATGGGTCAAATGCAGAGAATAATGTCGCCACACCTAGCGTGTGTGTGACAATCATGGGTACTTTAACTTTAACTTTATAACACTGAATTGTTGTTTACTGTTAGTTTATTACAATAATACTCTGTTTATTAGAATTAACTAAGACATTTTGAACTGTGCATAGGTGTTATTTAACTAAATGACACATTATTGTTGTTTACTGTAATTGATTATTACTATATTACTCTATTAGAATTTAGCCTCAGACATTTTGAACTGTGCATACATGTTATTCAACTAACAGACACTGAATTGTTGTTTACTGTTATTGTTTATTACTATATTACTCTGTTTATTAGAATTTAAAGGCCTACTGAAATTATTTAAAAAAAAAATTTAAACAGGGATAGCAGATCCATTCTATGCGTCATACTTGATCATTTCGCGATATTGCCATATTTTTGCAGAAAGGATTTAGTAGAGAACATCGACGATAAAGTTTGCAACTTTTGGTCGCTGATAAAAAAAGCCTTGCCTGTACCGGAAGTAGCGTGACGTCACAGGTTGAAAGGCTCCTCACATTTCCCCGTTGTTTACACTAGCAGCGAGAGTGATTCGGACCGAGAAAGCGACGATTACCCCATTAATTGGAGCGAGGATGAAAGATTCGTGGATGAGGAACGTGAGAGTGAAGGACTAGAGTGCAGTGCAGGACGCATCTTATTTCGCTCTGACCGTAACTTAGGTACAAGCTGGCTCATTGGATCTTTTTGTATTGGATACAATGTGTCCGAATACTTCCGTTTCAACGATTGACGTCACGCGCAAACGTCATCATACATAGACGTTTTCAACCGGAAGTTTAGCGGGAAATTTAAAATTGCACTTTATAA
>NC_084731.1:17235841-17243341 GCF_033978785.1 Entelurus aequoreus | reverse complement strand
GATTGCCCAGTATTCTCTCCGCTGGGCTCTCTTCATTGATCCCCAAGACAAGCCAACTCCTGGATCAAAACCATGGTGTGTTGTACTGTTAACTGTATCATTTGTTTGTACTAGGGTTGTACGGTATACCGGTACTAGTATAGTACCGCGATACTAATGAATCATATTTGGTATTATACCGCCTCTAAAAAGTACCCCCCCTTTTTAACGGGCATGACGGCACCCTATCACGTCGTGACATTGCTGGTTTTACGAGCAGGGGAGCATGTTCGGCAGTGCACAATCACAGAGTACTTACAAGCAGACAGTGTGTACACAGAAAAGGGAGAATGGACGCATTTGGCTTAAAAACTAACAATAAAGGTGACGCTATAACACTGAAACGCCCTCAGGAAGAGGTGCTTTATAACATGGCTAGCTAGCTAGCGGCTAATGTTCAGCCTAAATCACTAACCCTCGCCTCCATGGCGACATTTAAAGTGAGTTTCTAACAAGTATCATTATCACTGAAGACGAGGAATAGCTAATTATGCTTCACTGCACACCGTAGGAGGATACAATAGCTCACCGGCATCACAATGTAAACAAACGCCATGGGTGGATCTACACCGGTTTAAGTATTAGCCACCTTTTTACCTGCACTCTGCCTCCCGCTGTTTCCGACATCTACAAAGAAATTAGCTACTGCCACCTACTGATATGGAAGAGTATCACACGGTTACTCTGCCGAGCTCTAGACAGCACCGACACTCAACAACAACACGTAATTTGCAGACTATAATTACTTGTTTGCAAAAAATATTTTAACCCAAATAGGTGAAATTAGATCAGGGGTCACCAACGCGGTGCCCGCGGGCACCAGGTAGCCCGTAAGGACCAGATGAGCAGCCCGCTAGCTCAAATAGCAGCACTTACCAGTGAGCTGCCTCTATTTTTTAAATTTTATTTATTTACTAGCAAGCTGGTCTCACTTTGCCCGACATTTTTAATTCTAAGAGAGACAAAACTCAAATAGAATTTGAAAATCCAAGAAAATATTTTAAAGACTTGGTCTTCGTTTGTTTAAATAATTCATTAATTTTTTTTACTTTGCTTCTATAACTTTCAGAAGACAATTTTAGAGAAAAAATACAACCTTAAAATGATTTTAGGATTTTTAACACATATACCTTTTTACCTTTTAAATTCCTTCTTCTTCTTTCCTGACAATTTAAATCAATGTTCAAGTAAATTTATTTTTTTTATTGTAAAGAATAATAAATACATTTTAATTTAATTCTTCATTTTAGCTTCTGTTTTTTCGACGAAGAATATTTGTGAAATATTTCTTTAAACTTGTTATGATTAAAATTCAAAAAAATATTCTGGCAAATCTAGAAAATCTGTAGAATCAAATTTAAATCTTATTTCAAAGTCTTTTGAATTCCTTTAAAATTTTTGTTCTGGAAAATCTAGAAGAAATGATGATTTGTCTTTGATAGAAATATAGCTTGGTCCAATTTGTTATATATTCTAACAAAGTGTAGATTGGATTTTAACCTATTTAAAATATGTCATCAAAATTCTAAAAGTAATCTTAATCAGGAAAAATTACTAATGATGTTCCATAAATTATTTTTTTAATTTTTTCAAAAAGATTAGAATTAGCTAGTTTTTCTCTTCTTTTTTTCGGTTGAATTTTGAATTTTAAAGAGTCGAAATTGAAGATAAACTATGTTTCAAAATTTAATTGTCATTTTTTTCGTGTTTTCCCCTCTTTTAAATCGTTCAATTAAGTGTAAATATCATTAATTATTAATAATAACATAGAGTTAAAGGTAAATTGAGCAAATTGGCTATTTCTGGCAATTTATTTAAGTGTGTATCAAACTGGTAGCCCTTCGCATTAATCAGTACCCAAGAAGTAGCTCTTGGTTTCAAAAAGGTTGGTGACCCCTGAATTAGATCGTCTCCCACGGCACACCAGACTGTATCTCACGGCACACTAGTGTGCCACGGCACAGTGGTTAAAAAACACTGTCTTAGTAGATCAAGCCCCAAATGTATTGTTTATATTGGGTTAAAGCCTAAAAGCCACTTAAAGCTTGCACTCTTCCATACTCCTTCTAACCTTCTTTGTCTTGCTCTACCAACCAGGAGAAGGACAGTGGATTGGAGATTATAAAGCTCAGCGACCGAGATTTCCTACGCAGTCTCGATAATGCAATCCGCTTTGGTAAACCCTGCTTACTTGAGAATGTAGAAGAAGAGCTGGACCCTGCTTTAGAACCCGTACTGTTACAGCAGGTGAATACCAATAGAGCTATATTATACGACCATCCGACACGCTGATGAACTCACTTCTTTGGCCCTTTAGACATTTAAAGAGCAAGGCACCTTAAAACTGAAGCTGGGCGATTCCACCATCCCCTATCACAAGAGCTTCAAGTTCTACATCACCACCAAGTTACCGAACCCGCACTACTCTCCAGAGATTTCCACTAAAGTCACCCTCATCAACTTTACTCTGTCACCGAGGTAATGCACATTTTGTTTTTCTACCGCTTATTTTGTTCTTGGTCTTGTGTGAGCTGGAGAGTATCCCAATGGAATTTAGGCAAGAGGTGTTCAAGCACATATACCAGACCTGGGCAAAATATGGCCCGTTATGATTTTCAATTAGGCCTGCCAGACCGTTTCCCCAAATTTTTTAAGACCTTTCACATCAAAACTGTAGCCACTATTGATATTAGGGGTGTGGGAAAAAATCGATTTGAATTCGAATCGCGATTCTCACGTTGTGCGATTCAGAATCGATTCTCATTTTTCAAAAAAAAATTGTTTAATTTTATTTATTTATTTATTTATTTATTTATTTTAAATTAATCAATCCAACAAAACAATACACAGCAATACCATAACAATGCAATCCAATTCCAAAACCAAACTCAACCCAGCAACACTCAGAACTGCAATAAACAGAGCAATTGAGAGGAGAAACAAAACAAAAAAAAAAGTAGTGAAACAAAAATGAATATTATCAACAACAGTATCAATATTAGTTACAATTTCAACATAGCAATGATTAAAAATCCCTCATTGACATTATCATTAGACATTTATAAAAAAATTTAAAAAAACAACAATAGAGTCACTGGCTTACACTTGCATCGCATCTCATAAGCTTGACAACACACTGTGTCCAATATTTTCACAAAGATAAAATAAGTCATATTTTTGGTTCATTTAATAGATCAAACAAATTTACATTATTGCAATCAGTTGATAAAACATTGTCCTTTTACAATTATAAAAGCTTTTTACAAAAATCTACTACTCTGCTTGCATGTCAGCAGACTGGGGTCGATCCTGCTGAAATCCTATGTATTGAATGAATAGAGAATCCTTTTGAATCGGGAAAATATCGTTTTTGAATCGAGAATCGCGTTGAATCGGAAAAAATCGATTTTGAATCGAATCGTGACCTTAAAGAATCGATATTGAATCGAATCGTGGGACACCCAAAGATTTGCAGCCCTAATTGATATGCAGTGCTGTTTTCTAGTCTTAAACCATATAAATTATTTTAATGGTTGGAATTGCACTTTTGAGCGATGTACGGGTTATTAAGCTAATCTATGTCAGAGCAGCTCCACGCAGACGAGGCACTAAGCAGAGTGGGCGGGGTTTGTTTACAGAGCAGCCAACCAGAACCGCGGGTGTCAAGGACAGACACAGAAGCAGATTTTTACAACAAAAAGTGATATTATATCAGATTGTAGGTGTTTGTTACCCTTTGCGTTCGTATTTTGCCGAGTTTGTTGCGTTTCGCTTGATTGTCTGAGGTATATACAAAACCCAAAAGCCAGTGAAGTTGGCACGTTGTCTAATTGATTTGCAAATCCTTTTCAACTTATATTCAATTGAATAGACTGCAAAGTCAAGATATTTAATGTTCGAACTGAAAAACTAATTTTTTTTTGCATACAATCATTAACTTGGAATTTAATGGCAGCAACATATTGCAAACAAGTTGGCACAGGGGCATTTTACCACTGTGTTACATGGCCTTTCCTTTTAACAACACTCAGTAAATGTTTGGGAACTGAGGAGACACATTTTTTAAGCTTTTTCAGGTGGAATTCTTTCCCATTCTTGCTTGATGTACAGCTTAAGTTGTTCAACAGTCCGGGGGTCTCCGTTGTGCTATTTTAGGCTTCATATTGCGCCACACATTTTCAATGGGAGACAGGTCTGGACTACAGGCAGGCCAGTCTAGTACCCGCACTCTTTTACTATGAAGCCACGTTGATGTAACACGTGGCTTGGCATTGTCTTGCTGAAATAAGCAGGGGCGTCCATGATAATGTTGCTTGGATGGCAACATATGTTCCTCCAAAACCTGTATGTACCTTTCAGCATTAATGGTGCCTTCACTTATGTGTAAGTTACCCATGTCTTGGGCACTAATACACCCCCATACCATCACAGATGCTGGCTTTTACACTTTGCGCCTACAACACTCGGGATGGTTCTTTTCCTCTTTGGTCCGGAGGACACGACGTGCACAGTTTCCAAAAACTATTTAAAATGTGGACGCGTCAGACCACAGAACACTTTTCCACTTTGCATCAGTCCATCTTAGATGAGCTCGGGCCCAGCGAAGCCGGCGGCGTTTCTGGGTGTTGTTGATAAATGGCTTTCGCTCTGTATAGTAGAGTTTTACCTTGCACTTACAGATGTAGCGAAAAACTGTAGTTACTGACAGGGGTTTTCTGAAGTGTTCCTGAGCCCATGTGGTGATAGCCTTTACACACTGATGTCAGTTTTTGATGCAGTACCGCCTGAGGGATCGAAGGTCACGGGCATTGCCGCTTACGTGCTGTGATTTCTCCAGATTCTCTGAACCTTTTGATGATATTACGGACGGTAGATGGTGAAATCCCTAAATTCCTTGCAATAGCTGGTTGAGAAATGTTGTTCTTAAACTGTTCGACAATTTGCTCACACATTTGTTGACAAAGTGGTGACCCTCGTCCCATCCTTGTTTGTGAATGACATTTCATGGAAGCTGCTTTTATACCCAATCATGGCACCCACCTGTTCCCAATTAGCCTGTTCACCTGTGGGATGTTCCAAATAAGTATTTGATGAGCATTCCTCAACTTTCTCAGTCTTTTTTGCCACTTGTGCCAGCTTTTTTGAAACATGTTGCAGGCATCAAACTCCAAATGAGCTAATATTTGCAGTTCGAACGTTAAATATCTTGTCTCTGCAGTCTATTCAATTGAATATAAGTTGAAAAGGACTTGCAAATCATTGTATTCTGTTTTTATTTACCATTTACACAACGTGACAACTTCACTGGGGTTGGGGTTTGTAAATGTTTATATATCTTGATACAAGATCCACCCAGGGATGGGGCCATATGAATCCCTTCCCTACTGTATTTTAGATTGTTTTTATACTGTTATACTTTCACTCTGCTACCTGTTGTGTCTTTGGCCAGTGGCCAAGGGCCCAATTAAACAGGAAGTGTTGCATCCTGTGTGCCAAACAAATCATGTGAGTGATTTACTGTTGTGTTCCTGACGTGAGAAGCCCAATAAAATAACTATTATTCTTGCTCCTACTGTCCACTTTGCTGCCATAAAAACGTCATTTCCTTCATTAACATCTTAATTCTTATCCAAAGAATTCGATATGTATGATTGACAATTTTATTTTCCTGCTCTTCAATATTAATGTATATCTTGTTCATTTCTAGCGGTTTGGAAGACCAGCTTCTAGCCCAGGTGGTGGCAGCAGAGCGACCAGAGCTAGAAACCGCAAAGAACCAGCTGATAGTCAGCAATGCCAAAATGAAGCAGGAGCTGAAAGATATTGAAGATGAGATCTTGTTCCGTCTCAGCTCCTCAGAGGGAAACCCGGTAGACAATGAAGAGCTCATCCAGGTGTTGGAAGCTTCTAAAGTCAAAGCCGGCGAGATCCAGGTCAGGCACTGAAGACTAGCAGTACAAAATTGCTTCATACAGACGACAGTTATTTGGACAAGTTAGGGTTGTCAAAAATATTAATACTTGGATACCAAGTCAATACCAAAACACAAAAAAATACATCAATACCTACTTTTTCCCAGTATTGTCAGTAGAGATGTCCGATAATATCGGACTGCCGATATTATCGGCCGATAAATGCTTTAAAATGTAATTTCGGATATTATCGGTATCGGTTTCAAAAAGTAAAATTTATGACTTTTTAAAACGCCGCTGTGTACACGGACGTAGGGAGAAGTACAGAGCGCCAATAAACCTTAAAGGCACTGCCTTTGTGTGCCGGCCCAATCACGTAATATCTACGGCTTTTCACACACACAAGTGAATGCAAGGCATACTTGGTCAACAGCCATACAGGTCACACTGAGGGTTGCCGTATAAACAACTTTAACACTGTTACAAATATGCGCCACACTGTGAACCCACACCAAACAAGAATGACAAACACATTTCGGGAGAACATCCGCACCGTAACACAACAGAACAAATACCCAGAACCCCTTGCAGCACTAACTCTTCCGGGACGCTACAATATACACCCCCCGCTACCCCCCACACCCCCCGCCCCCCAACTCCGCCCACCTCAACCTCCTCATGCTCTCTCAGGGATGAGCATGTCCCAAATTCTAAGCTGCTGTTTTGAGGCATGTTAAAATAAATAATGCACTTTGTGACTTCAATAATAAATATGGCAGTGCCATGTTGGCACTTTTTTCCATAACTTGAGTGGATTTATTTTCGAAAACCTTGTTACATTGTTTAATGCATCCAGCGGGGCATCACAACAAAATTAAGCATAATAATGTGTTAATTCCACGACTGTATATTTCGGTATCGGTTGATATCGGAATCGGTAATTAAGAGTTGGACAATATCGGAATATCGGATATCGGCAAAAAAGCCATTATTGGACATCTCTAATTGTCAGTACCGAATACTGTATAACACTTTTTGCTCAGTAAGCCCTGTCAATTCTTGCCGCATGTGGGTCAACACTAAAGAAAAACGCCTTATGTCTTTTAAAAAAGGAGCCAGTGTTTCCAATATATTTAATTATTCGTTAAAGCCTGTCATCAATGCAAGTTTGGCGCTTCCGGTTCGCTCCCGCTCATAAACAAATATGCATCTTTGGTGCACTTTAGCAACTTTGTCGCTATATTTAGCGAGTAGAAGTACACATAAAAAGCGAAAGAGAGGTGTATCTTATGTTGTGCATTTATTTGGTCATTAAATACAGTGGCGGGGCAGCACGGTGGGAGAGGGGTTAGTCCGTCTCCCTTACAATACGAAGGTCCTGAGTTCAATCCCGGGCTCGTGATCTTTCTGTGTGGAGTTTTCATGTCCTCACCGTGACTGCGTGGGTTCCCTCCGGGTACTCCGGCTTCCTCCCACCTCCAAAGACATGCACCTGGGGATAGGTTGATTGGCAACACTAAATTTGCCCTAGCGTGTGAATGTGAGTGTG
>NC_084731.1:17125841-17230841 GCF_033978785.1 Entelurus aequoreus | reverse complement strand
TGGTTAGTGTGTCCGCCCTGAGATCGGTAGGTTGTGAGTTCAAACCCCGGCCGAGTCATACCAGAGTATAAAAATGGGACCCATTAAATCCCTGCTTGACACTCGCATCAAGGGTTGGAATTGGTGGTTAAATCACCAAAAATGATTCCCGGGCGCGGCCACCGCTGCTGCTCACTGCTCCCCTCCCAGGGGGTGATCAAGGGTGATGGTTCAAATGCAGAGAATAATTTCGCCACACCTAGTGTGTGTGTGACAATCATTGGTACTTTAACTTTTTTTTTTTCATATAAAATGTTGGTGTTTACTTGAGTAATATTGCCATCATATTGCAGTCTACACGTATCTCTTATGTTTGACTGCCGTCTACTGGTCACACTTATCATTACACCATGTACCAAATAAAATTGCTTCGAAGTTCGTAAGCAAAACCAGAATTATTCTGTACATTTGGCGCAATGTCGAGTTTTGAGAAAAAAAAAGTATTTTAAGTGCGCCTTAGTCTGGAAAATACGGTAATCCAAATGAATGACATCAATCTGTTTTTTTTTGTTTATGTGAGGCTGAGTGGCGTTATCTGTTATCTGGCGGGATGGCCAGCCAGGAACTTCCCAACCCAGCCATAAGCTGGCTGTCTGACCGCGCCTGGAAGGACATCCTGGGCCTCAGCGGACTGGAGACATTCTGTGACATGGCATCCACCTTTGACAAACATCTGGAAGGCTTCAAGAACATTTTTGACAGCAACCTTCCTCACAGGCAAACATGCGCAGCACTGACACACAACTTCTTTCTCTCATGTTGAACTGAAAGACGGAGTCATTGTGTACCAAACTGGGCCTTTTTTGTCTGCGTTTAGGGAGCCTCTCCCTGGTGAATGGGATATTAATCTGGACAGCTTTCAAAAGTTGTTAGTTCTGCGCTGCCTGAGGGCTGACTGCCTTGTTCAAGGCGTACAGGACTTTGTCTCTGCTAAGCTTGGACAGCGTTTCATAGAACCTCAGGTACAGTAGCTTTATGGCTCCAAGTACGCAAGTCATTCCACATGTTTCACTTATCTATAAAGTACTTTGATGGAATAGATACAAATGATATGATAACATGGAGGTGCATCAATAGTGTTTCATGTAATGCTGTACAACGATACATGAGACAATTCCTGCCAGACTCCACCACCCAACAAATCATATCCATGGTTAAAGGCCTACTGAAATGAAATTTTCTTATTTAAACGGGGATAGCAGGTCCATTCTATGTCATACTTGATAATTTCGCGATATTGCCATATTTTTGCTGAAAGGATTTAGTAGAGAACATCGACGATAAAGTTCGCAACTTTTGGTCGCTGATAAAAAAAAAGCCTTGCCTGTACCGGAAGTAGCGTGACGTCACAGGTTGTGGAGCTCCTCACATCTGCACATTGTTTACAATCATGGCCACCAGCAGCGAGAGCGATTCGGACCGAGAAAGCGATGATTACCCCATTAATTTGAGCGAGGATGAAAGATTCGTGGATGAGGAAAGTGAGAGTGAAGGACTAGAGGGCAGTGGAAGCGATTCAGATAGGGAAGATGCTGTGAGAGGCGGGTGGGACCTGATATTCAGCTGGGAATGACTAAAACAGTAAATAAACACAAGACATACAGTGTTTCCCATAAACTGCCAAGATACCTGTGGCGGTGGGGGCGTGGCTATGGGCGTGGTCACCATGACATTGAGTAATTTGCATAATTTACTACAATGATTTGATTTTCTCTAAAAAGGCTCAAAAAATGTATACTTACTAATTAATAATAACAGTTTTGTTTTAAACGTCCATCCATCCATCCATTTTACAATATAATTACAACACTTTATGTACATATTTATATACAGATTTGAACAATAAGTTATTCACTGAAATATATTTATTAATTGTGGTTCTTACAAAAAATATATCTTATAAAATATAAAAGCTAAAATGTCTCAAAGCTCTGCCCCTTTAATTAGTGCATACTAAATAATTTAACTTTAGCCTACTACTACAACCATATTATTTACCAGCAACATAAAGTGAAACAGAGGCAGAGGTGTCCTGCCACAGTCAGTAACAAATAAACAGAACACAGTAGTGGTGATAGATAGACACAGAGCTTCATCAAACATCTGATCCACTGAACAAAGAGCTCCAAAAATCTTGAACTTTAGACTGCCATCAGTTTTACTCCCTACACTTAACCATGTGTTTCCTACTGCCTGAAGACTTTGCACCCTTTGTTATATACACATGTTGTGTTTCTAATATAAATACATTTAATAAAGTCAAATACAAATAAGGCAACAAGAGAAGTATCCTACACTTCTCTTTTGTAAAGTAAATCTGAACAGCCGATATGGGCATCTACATCAACTATATGATTTGCCTGAGAAGCTGGACAGGACAAAACAAAAAAAACAAAACAATGTTTTATTTTTTTTATTTTTTTATTTTTTATTATTATTTTTTTTAAAATTTGTGGCGGACGTAATTCTTTCGTGGCGGGCCGCCACAAATAAATGAATGTGTGGGAAACACTGACATATATATACTCTATTAGCCACAACACAACCAGGCTTATATTTAATATGCCACAAATTAATCCCACATAACAAACACCTCCCCCCTCCCGTCCATATAACCCACCAATACAACTCAAACACCCGCACAACACAATCAATCCCACAGCCCAAAGTACCGTTCACCTCCGCAAAGTCCATACAGCACATATATTTCCCCAAAGTTACGTACGTGACATGCACATAGCGGCACGCACGTACGGGCAAGCGATCAAATGTTTGGAAGCCAAAGCTGCGTACTCTCCCTCTACCCACTTCTCCTACCCACTTCTCTAAAGTGGGCTGGCTCAAGGTGGAGGACAGAGTTAAACAACTTGCACTGAGCCTAGTCTATAAAATCCGCTACACCTCCCTGATACCGAAGTACATGTCAAACTACTTCCTTAACGTAAATGACCGCCATAACCACAACACCAGGGGGTGCTCCACTAACCACGTTAAACCCAAATTCCGAACTAACAAAGGTCTTAACTCAATCTCTTTCTATGCCACATCTATGTGGAATGCGCTCCCAACAGGTATAAAAGAAAGGGCATCTCTATCCTCCTTCAAAACCGCAATAAAAGTTCACCTCCAGGCAGCTACAACCCTAAACTAACACCCTCCCCGGATTGCTAATAATCAAATGTAAACAATCAAATGCAGATACTTTTTCTTTTTCTTATGCCTTCTGATCTCTCTCTCTCTCTCTCTCTCTCTCTCTCTCTCTCTCTCTCTCTCTCTCTCTCTCTCTCTCTCTCTCTCTCTCTCTCTCTCTCTCTCTCTCTCTCTCTCTCTCTCTCTCTCTCTCTTTCTATGTCCACTACTTGATGTCCATATCCCCCCCCCACCCCCTCCACACCCCTGATTGTAAATAATTCAATGTGATTATCTTGTGTGATGACTGTATTATGATGATAGTATATATGATAGTATATATCTGTATCATGAATCAATTTAAGTGGACCCCGACTTAAACAAGTTGAAAAACTTATTCGGGTGTTACCATTTAGTGGTCAATTGTACGGAATATGTACTTCACTGTGCAACCTACTAATAAAAGTCTCAATCAATCAATCAAAAACTCGGTAGCGCGTCTGCTATCCAACTCAAAGTCCTCCTGGTTGTGTTGCTGTAGCCAGCCGCTAATACACCGCTTCCCACCTACAGCTTTCTTCTTTGCTGTCTTCATTGTCAATTAAACAAATTGCAAAAGATTCACCAACACAGATGTCCAGAATACTGTGGAATTTTGCGATGAAAACAGACGACTTAATAGCTGGCCACAATGGTGTCCCAAAATGTCCGCTACAATCCGTGACGTCATGCGCAAACGTCATCATACCGAGACGTTTTCAGCAGGATATATCGCGGGAAATTTAAAATTGCACTTTATAAGTTAACCCGGCCGTATTGGCATGTGTTGCAATGTTAAGATTTCATCATTGATATATAAACTATCAGACTGCGTGGTCGGTAGTAGTGGCTTTCAGTAGGCCTTTAACGTATTAACTTTGACAATCCTAGTTTATAACAGGCAGCATGTGTGTATCTATAGCTCTTATTCTCATTGTTGATATCTTTCAACTAGACGTCAGACCTGTCTGTGGTCTTCAAGGAGTCGTCCCCTTCCTCTCCCCTCATCTTTGTTCTGTCTCCTGGCACTGACCCAGCCTCTGACCTCTACAAGTTTGCAGATGCCATGCACTTTTCCAAGAAAATGAGTGCCATCTCACTTGGCCAAGGCCAGGTTAGAGACGCTCCTTCTTAGATATACTCAAAATATTCTGACTTCAACATACAGTAACCTGTATGACTTCTGGTTTGGTGTTCCTAACATTTGCTCTCTGTGGGATTCAGGGCCCTTTGGCTGAAGCCTTGATGCGCACTGCCATGGAAAGAGGTCAGTGGGTCTTCTTTCAGAACTGTCACCTTGCGCCCAGTTGGATGCCGTCATTGGAGAGCCTGATTGAGAACATTGACCTGAAGGTACCCGGCGGTTGAGACTGCGCAATGTTTTTGTTTTGACTTCCCCGTCTGAATGACTTCCTTCACTGCCTTTGTCGCAGGTGCACAAAGATTTCCGTTTGTGGCTCACAAGTCTCCCCAGCAACAGGTTCCCAGTGTCCATCCTTCAAAATGGGACAAAGATGACCATTGAGTTGCCCAAAGGCATCAAGGCCAACCTACAGAAAACCTACCTGAAGCTCACAAATGATTTTATCACTACCTCTAACAAGGTGCTGCTCCTACACTCTTTTGAGGGGTAAAAAACTAAACTTCTTGTTTTCTTGAATTCATTTGACTCAATTTTGTCCTCTCCAGGTAGCACACTTGAAGTCCTTGCTCTTGTCTCTGTGTTTGTTCCACGGGATTGCTCTTGAACGAAGAAAGTTTGGACCTCTGGGCTTCAATATTCCCTACGAGTTCACCGATGGCGATCTAAGCATCTGCATCAGCCAGCTCAAAATGTTTCTGGATGAGTACCAGACCACTCCATATAAGGTGACTTCATTCCGCCTGTTAACGCTTAACGGGCAGTCATTGTGTGGGTTGTCTGTTCAGTTATATGAATGCAACTTCCTGTCTGCAGATTTTTCATATATAAACCAGATTTCTTTAAGGATCTTTCTCAATCATTAACAGTGAAATTTAAAGGAACACTGCACTTCTTTTGGAATTTTGCCTATAATTCACAATCCCTATGAGAGGCAAGAACCCATACGTCTTTTTTTAATGCCCTTTTATTATGAGTCATTCTTCATCTAAAAGGGAATATACCAACATCCTCACAGTCGAAATCTCAATGAGAGCAGACATTGTACAGTAAATTATGTTTTATAAATGTTTTTGGCTCTCATGGAAGTCTGCATGAGTAGTAATCAGTAGGGCTGCAAATCTTTGGGTGTCCCACGATTCGATTCACTATCGATTCTTGGGGTCACGATTCGATTCTAAATCCAATTTTTTTCGATTCAACGCGATTCTCGATTCAAAAACGATATTTTCCCGATTCAAAGCGACTTTCTATTCATTCAATACATAGGATTTCAGCAGGATCTACCCCAGTCTGCTGACATGCAAGCAGAGTAGTAGATTTTTGTAAAAAGCTTTTATAATTGTAAAGGACAATATTTTATCAACTGATTGCAATAATGTAAATGTGTTTTTACTATTAAATGAACCAAAAATATGACTTATTTTATCTTTGTGAAAATATTGGACACAGTGTGTTGTCAAGCTTATGAGATGTGATGCAAGTGTAAGCCACTGTGACACTATTGTTCTTTTTTTAATTTTTTTTATAAATGTCTAATGATAATGTCAATGAGGGATTTTTAATCACTGCTATGTTGAAATTGTAACTAATAATCAGAATCAGAATACCTTTATTGTCATTGTATGGAAACAACGAAATTGGACAGCAATCCAGCTCAGTGCTTTTAAAACAAACCTGCATAAAATAGTCTTAAGACAACAACAATAATAAAACAATTATAAAACAATTTAAAATTTAAAAACATAATAAAATGTTTAAAAAAAACATATTAAAAAAAACGATAGTTCTGTGTCGTGTTTGTGTCTCCTCTCAATTGCTCTGTTTATTGCAGTTCTGAGTGTTGCTGGGTCGGGTTTGCTTTTGGAATTGGATTGCATTGTTATGGTATTGCTGTGTATTGTTTTGTTGGATTGATTAATTTAAAAAAAATAAAAAAATTAAAATTAAAATAAATAAAAATTTAAAAAATCGATTTTTTAAAAATGAGAATTGATTCTGAATCGCACAAAGTGAGAATCGCGATTCGAATTCGAATCAATTATTTCCCACACCCCTAGTAATCAGTGTTGTAGTTGTAAAAAATTAACGTTGCGATATGCTTCTATGAAATTAATGCGCCGCCGTGTGCTTAAAATGAGCAAAATACGTAAATATTTCATGTTATTATGAATGTGTCTGTTACTACATTACATATACTGTATACTTACAGCATGTAAACAAAACCTTGATGGGTGTGTTTGGATGTCTTTTGAGACACTTTATAGGCAGATTAGAGCGACTCTTGTAGGCTCCATTGTAAGCAGACATTTGCTCGCATTTTTTTACTAGTTTGAATGCATTAAAAAGAAAATGTGTGCTTGTCTTACATACGGATTGTGAATGATAGGCAAAGTTTCAAAATAAGTGCAGTTCCCCTTTAAAACCCCTATCTTTTGCCAATATTAGCTGATTGACATTATTGTACACTGTAAGTGTATGTCCAAAGACATTACTTATTTAATACATCAGACCAAGTAACCAAGGCACACACATCAGATCAGGCAGCCTCTTCTTGCATTTTTTTTCTGCTGAATGTGATAAAACGTCACTATCTTTAAAGTAGCAGTAGAATGGAAAAACAAGTTGCCTCTATATTGAAGAAATTATAATATATATCTGATTTATGACACCAAAAGACTTCCAAGGTTTGCGTGTAAATAGATATGATCAAAAGAGTAATAATAGACCGCCGAGCCATTTTGAGAAGATAATGAGCAAGCTAGTAACGCCATCCGTGATGTAGAGGAAGGAACCACAGATCCCTCCCCATCAACAACAGTGCTAATCAAGCAGACTTTGTCAGAGCCAACAACGATTACTTGGGGGACAATGATGATCCAGAACCTTAGTTTTTTGACCCCGAACACAAGAAGGATGAGCAATAACTTTTAGACGCCGAGTGCCACACGGATGCGGCTTTACTGAATCATTATAGCATCAGCAGCCTTCCTAGGCGCTAAACATACAAACTAACCATAATAAACCATAATAAAACAAACACTTACTGTACAATTTTCACTCTCACTGGGTGCCGACCGACGGGACACTCACGTAATACTGTTTAGATCAGTGGTTCTTAAACTGGGTACGATCGAACCCAAGAGGTTCGGTGAGTTGGCCTCAGGGGTTCGGCGGAGCCTCCGCTGCGCAGGTCAGGACACACCCGACTCATCGTGTAAATAAAAACTTCTCCCTATCGGCGTATTATGGATACCCCCAAACAATGTTCCCTCTAACTCAGTGGCCTAGTGGTTAGAGTGTCCGCCCTGAGATCGGTAGGTTGCGAGTTCAAACCCCGGCCGAGTCATACCAAAGACTATAAAAATGGAACCCATTACCTCCCTGCTTGGCACTCAGCATCAAGGGTTGGAATTGGGGGTTAAATCACCAAAAATGATTCCCGGGCGCGGCACCACTGCCCACTGCTCCCCTCACCTCCTCGGGGGTGAACAAGGGTGATGGGTCAAATGCATAGGACAAATTTCACCACACCTAGTGTGTGACAGTCATTGGTACTTTAACTTAGATGTGCACACTGTGGCCACACCAGCAGCACACCTGTCCCAAACCTGACTAAATACCAAGTTAATGACGCCAAAAGGGACAAGCGGTAGAAAATGGATGGATGGATGGATGTTTTGTTATTATAATCAAATGACAGCAGTCATTTCCATGGGATTATTTTCTAAAATAAGTGTTTTGGCCCACTTACTATGACAGTAACACAACATATTGTTTTTCATGAGCTGTGTACTAGTATTGTATGTCTGGGTGGGGGTCCTGCTTTGGAAATAATTTTTAACCCTTTCCGATATCGCATTTAGTTCCCACTAAAACATTCACATTTTGCACAATGAGATGTAAACATGGGATCATGTGTACATTCCTGTAACGTTCTGTTTATAAAATATATCTTTATTAGTATTTATTTAATATAATAACATCATTTCATGATTAATATTTATAAATTAAGATTAAATTAAGAAGAAAACATCTCATTTTTCACTAATGCTAGGTTCACACCAACGGCGCTTTGACGGCGCTTTAAAGCGGCATGCAAAGCGGCGTTAAAGCGTAACAAAGCGTGATTAAAGCGTGAGGGTCGTAATGGATCGTGGGAAAGCTTGTAGTGAAGCGGGACATGCGGCAAGATCGCCAACAATTTTTAAACGGTTTAAAAAAATTCAGCGCTCTGTCAAGAATGGAATAAAGCGCCGAGAGCGTATCAAAGCGTGACAAAGCTCAGCAAAGCTTGACTCAAAGCGTAGGAAAGCTTAACAGATCTTGGTTCAAAGCGCGGACCCCAGTCGCCACCGCAGCTCCGGATAAACGGTGTTCTCCCTCCTGCTCGTCGGTCAACCTCCCCTTGTCTTTGCTGTTCTTCCTCCCTCTCCTCCGCCTCAAGGGTTAAGATGTAGTTATACAAAAGGGAGACAAACATCATGTCTTCTTCGGATAGATCATTCTCTGGTACACCTAGAACTTCTTGATCTTGTTGCTCTGCCATCCTGTTCGGGAGCCAAAGATGCAATGACTTTGTGCATATGCTGCATCTATAAAATACCGCTGGAGTGACATCGGTGACCTCTATAATTCCAATGCGTAACAGAGCGTAACAATGCACAACAGAGCTTGATAATCGTGTCAGAGCCTGATTTAAAGCGTCAGGATCGAATCAAAGCGTAATAAAGTTCAATAAAGCGTAATAAAACGTATCAAAGCGTGATTTAAAGCGTATCAAAGCGGCATCAAATCGTGAGGAACGCTAACAAAGCGGGAAAGAATTCGCACTAATTCGTATCAGAGCGTATCAGAGCGTATCAAAGCATAACATTACTTCGGAGATCGGGATATTTGTGGAAAAATTGACAAAAATGACGGCGCTTTGCTCGCCGCTTTAAAGCGCGGCAAGCGCCGTTGGTGTGAACCAGGCATAAAGAAGGGTTCTGTGAAAGCGCATATGAAACTGGTGGGATTCAGTACCTCCAACAAGGTTAAGAACCACTGGTTTAGATGAAGAATCAATCACAATCCTCACGAAGGGATAAAAAACATTTTCCGCAAATAGCGTCTTTTTATGTATTTTTTGCCACAATCGACCACAATCTCGGTCCATGGCCACATTTGTCTACTATCAGGTGAGAGATGCATTAATTATCATCTAGAATTTACTTTTAGCAAGTGTGAGACTAATCAAAAGCAGCCGCCAGCTCAGTGTGTCAACAAAAGCAGCGTAAGCCAGCATGAGCTCACTAATATCACTGCGCCGCTAAAATAAGCCGTCTGCGCTAGCGCTTATAATAACAACATCACTCATATTTGGTAAATTATCAGGTCTGGACATGTTGATGGAGTAGTTGGCAGTTTTTGGATGTTTTATAGAGGGTATTTTGTGACCAACAAGTATGTGCTCCAATCACTCTATCACAAAAAAAATAAGAGTTGTAGAAATGATTGGAAACTCAAGACAGCCATGACATCATGTTCTTTACAAGCGTATGTCAACTTTTGACCACGACTGTATATTAATTTATTACTCACTGTTACAAGCAGCCCTCGAAGGACAGCCATAACTGCGATGTGGCCCTCAGTGAAAATGAGTTTGACACCCCAGGTTTAATGAAACACAGTCAAGCATATGAAGTCAACTTGTTTCTCCATTCTACTGCTACTTTAAGGTTATCCTATCGTTACATTCACATACAGTCTGTGACTAATGTCTGATTCATTGCCTGGACATCTGGCCAGGTGCTGAAATACACTGCGGGGGAGATCAACTATGGCGGCCGTGTGACAGACGAGTGGGACAGGCGTTGTCTCCTTAGTGTGCTGGAAGATTTCTACTGTCCTGCTGTGCTCAGTGAGGAACATATCTACTCTGCATCTGGAGTTTACCGGCAGATTGAAACAAATGTGGATATCAAGGTCGGATAAGCATTTGAAATACTTTTAATGTGCATTATGTAGGGGTGTAACGGTACACAAAAATGTCGGTTCGGTACGTACCTCGGTTTAGAGGTCACGGTTTGGTTCATTTTCGGTACAGTAAGAAAACTTTTTTGGTTTTTTATTTAGGCAAGGCAAGGCAACTTTATTTGTATAGCGCTTTTCATACACAAGGCAGACTCAAAGTGCTTCACAGACAACAAAGTGAAATGAAAGAAAACAAAAGCAAAATTAAAATGCAGACAATAAAAATAAAAACAGTGCAGACGTTAAAAGTTAAAAGATTAAAAGATTTAGCTGAAAGCTAAGGTGAACATAAAAGTCTTCAGTCTAGTTTTAAAAGTAGTGAGAGTTGGGGAGAGTCTGACATCTTCAGGAAGTTTATTCCAGCTATGTGTTGCATAGTGACTGAATGATGATCTCCCTTGATTTGAGTTTACTCTTGGAACCGCTAACAGATTGGTCTCAGAAGATCTTAGTGATCTAGAGGGCGTATATAGTGGGAGCATATCAGTGATATACTTGGGCCCTAGACCATGTAGTGATTTATATGTGAGCAGGAGGATTTTGAAATCTATTCTCTGATGTACAGGGAGCCAATGTAAGGATTTAAGAATTGGTGTAATGTGCTCACATTTTTTGGTCTTTGTTAGAACTCTAGCAGCAGCGTTCTGAACAAGCTGTAGCTGCCTGACAGTTTTTTTGGGAAGACCTGCAAGGAGACCATTACAATAGTCTAGCCTACTGGTAATAAAGGCATGTACAAGTTTTTCTAAGTCTTGAGCTGACATGAGCCCTCTAAGTCTTTTTACATTTTTGAGGTGATAGTAGGCCGATTTTGTTACTGATTTGATGTGACTGTCGAAATGTAAATCAGAATCTAAAATAACCCCAAGATTTCTGGCTTTATTTGAGGTTTTCAGGGACAGTGATTTAAGGTGTTGGATGACTTTAAACCTTTCTTTTTTAGCACCAAAAACAATTATCTCAGTTTTATCTTCATTTAGTTGTAGGAAATTTTGGCACATCCAGTGTTTGACTTGCTCAATGCACTGGCACAGAAGATCTATGGGGCGATAGTCATTTGGTGATAGCGCTACATAGATTTGGGTGTCATCGGCATAGCAATGATGGTCAATGTTATTATTTTGCATGATTTGTCCTAGTGGGAGCATATAGATGTTAAATAAAGTCGGCCCCAAGATTGAACCTTGGGGGACTCCACACGTTACGTTGGTTGGTTCTGATACAAAGTCACCAATGGAAACAAAATAGTTCCTATCTTGTAGATATGACTTGAACCAGCTTAAAACTGTGCCTGAGATCCCCACCCAGTTTTCCAACCTGTCCAAAAGTATTGAGTGGTCGACAGTGTCAAATGCAGCACTGAGGTCCAAAAGCATTAATACTGAAGTTTTGCCAGAGTCTGTGTTTAGACGGATGTCATTTATAACTTTAAGAAGGGCCGTCTCTGTGCTATGAAGAGGTCGAAATCCTGACTGGAAGTTGTTGTGGCAGCCAGTAGAAGCCAAGAAGTGATTTAGTTGTTGGAGGACAACTTTCTCAATTATTTTACTTATGAATGGTAGATTTGAAATTGGTCTGTAGTTGTTGATAACAGAGGCATCTAGGCTCTGCTTTTTTAGAAGAGGTTTAATGACTGCAGTTTTGAAAGCCTTCGGGAAATTGCCCGATTTAATAGAATTATTAACTATTTGCAAGATGTCTGTTGATAGGCAGTCAAAAACATTCTTAAAGAAGTTGGTAGGTAAAACATCAAGGCAGCAGGTGGATGACTTTAGAGCTGTCACCGTTTCCACTAGAGTTTTAGAGTCTATGGCATTAAAGCTTGCCATCATTGCTGTGTTACTTTTGCCTAAATGGGGTGGTGATCCAACTTTTTTACTTGAGATATTGATGGTGCGTCTGATGCCTTCAATTTTATCAGTATAAAAGAATGCAAAGTCATTGCATTTCTGCGTGGAATGGAGTTCGGCTGGTATTTGTGTTGGGGGTTTAGTCAGTCTGTCAACGATTGTGAATAGGGTTTTGGCCTTATTTGTGTTGCTGTTTATGATATTGGAGAAGAATGTTTCTCTAGCACTTTTTAAGACTAAATTGTAGGCCTGGAGGCTCTCTTTATAGATGTCATGGTGAATATGAAGTTTTGTATTCCGCCAGATTCGTTCAGCCTTCCTGCACTCTCTTCTCTGGGCTGTTACAGCAGCAGATTTTCTCCAGGGTGCCTTTTGCTTTCCAGAAATCGTTTTAACTGTAACAGGTGCAATGATATCTATGATATTCACAATTTTGGAATTAAAGTTGCTTACAAGATCATCAGCATGACATGGGTTTAGAGGTGGTAGTGAGGAGATGGCGTTTTTAAAGAGGACATTAGCATGTTCATTTATGTACCGCTTTTTGACATTCTTTGATTCTGTTTGTGTGTCCGGAATTACAGAAATATTAAAGAAAACACAGAAATGATCAGACAATGAAGGATCAATCACAAGAACATCAGAAACATTGAGACCTTTTGTGATAATCAGGTCCAGGGTGTGTCCCTTATAATGTGTAGCCTCTTTCACATGTTGAGACAGTTCAAATGTGTCTAAAATAGTAAAAAGTTCTTTTGCGCCCTTGTCATTTAAATCGTCAATATGAAAATTAAAATCACCAGTTATAACCAGGCAGTCAAAGTCAGTGGAGATGCTAGACAATAGTTCAGTAAAATCATCAAAAAAATTTGCAGAATATTTAGGTGGCCTGTAGATAATTAACAAGAGAATTTTGGGAGAGCATTTCAACACAGCACACAGGTATTCAAATGATGTAAACTCACCGAGTGACATCTGTTTCCCCTGAAACATGTTTTTAAATATAGCAGCAACCCCTCCACCTCTTTTCCCCGATCTACATATATCAATGAAGTTATAGTTGGGGGGTGCTGTCTCGATCAGAATGCTTGCACTGTTATTTTGTTCCAGCCATGTTTCAGTTAAAAACATAAAGTCAAGTTTAGAAGTGCTAATAAAATCATTGACTAAAAATGATTTGCTATTCAGAGACCTGACATTGAGCAGACCCATCCTGATGGTGTTATTGACAGGCTTCGATGTTGGCTTTGATTTGGAGATAATAGGAATGAGATTGTTTAGGTTAGCAGGGTGGCTAAGTTTACCAAATTTGTAAACAATGGCTTTATCCTTTTAACATTGGGAACACTATAATAATTCCGTCCACGTTAATCAACATTAAACTGCCTCAAGTTGTTGCTCAGATTAAATAAAATGACAAAACTTTTCTTCTACATATAAAAAGTGCAACATTAAACAGTTTCAAGTCAACTCATCATGCTTAATTTATTACAGCATTTGGGAAGCGTGTAGTTGATTTATTATGTAAATGTTATATTTTTATCAACATGTGATAGCAGGGACCCTGCCATTCAAAACTAGGCTGCTCCATTACTAATGATTAATGTAACTATAGCTGGAAAAATAGTACAATAGCAATAGGAGAGACTATTCATCCCTGAACACCATGGAGTTCATGTAGGCTTAATGATGCACTTACAATATTATATCAACTATCAGAGACAGAAACTCTTCATTTAACATAATGTCCTTTTTTGCTGCTTCAACACAGCTCAATCAACACAGAAAAAGGTCAATTGAAATAACAGACAGACAGGGCTTTGCTGTCCGTAACACGCACACACACACCGCAAAATGAGCTAACCTTACGCTAAAAGCGAATTAGCCTTCACCTCAAGCCAGGACTGCGAGCGAGCTGAGCTGCAGTTTATATTTCGAGAAGGTCAACGGGCTCATAGTGATGTTACTAGTAGTTGACTGGGAGGTGTTTATTATCATTTGGGGAGAGTCCGCTGCCTGATGCTTACCTGCTAAACGCTAAGCACTGACTACATGCGCTCTGAATACGCACTGCTGATTGGCTGTTACCGCTCTGTATGTAACCAATCAGATGGTTGTGTGGGTGGGACAATGCTGGGTGCTGTGTAGAGCAGTGTTTTTCAACTTTTTTTGAGCCAAGGCACTTTTTTTTCATTAAAAAAAATACGGAGGCACACCACCAGCAGAAAAGGTTAAAAAATGAAACTCCACCAGGTTGTCGTGCCTTATTTTGAGTTTGTTGTTGTTTCCTGTGTGTAGTGCTTTAGTTCCTGTCTTGCGCTGTTAATTAATGACCCTTCCTGTTTTGTTGGTGTTCTCCTGTAGCAGCTTCACGCCTTCCTTTGAGCGCTATTGCCCGCACCTGCTTTGTTTCCGCAATCAAGATTATTTAAGTTGTGCGTACGCTATCCTTCTTTGTGGGGACACTGTTGATTGTCATGTCATGTATGGATGTACTTTGTGGACGCCGTCTCCCTGCTCCACACGCTTTAAGTTTTTGCTGTCGTCCAGCATTCTGTTTTTGTTTACTTTGTAGCCAGTTCAGTTTTACTTTTGTTTTGCATAGCCATCCCTATGCTTCAGTGCCTTTTCCTAGCGGGACTTGCCTTTTGTTCATTTTTGGTTTAAGCGTTACATACCTTTTACATACCAAAAAAGGTTGAAAAACACTGCACTAGACAACGGCACATTATTATAATTATTGATTTGCAAAAAATATTTTTTGGACCAATTAGGTGAAGTTGCATAATTTTCCACGGCACACCAGACAATATCTCACGGCACACTAGTGTGCCGCGGCACAGTGGTTGAAAAACACTGGTGTAGAGTACTGACAGAGACAGGCAGAAGGAAGCGGAGCAGCTTGTTAAGACTTTAGCTTAGCTTAATATGTTTGTGTGGAAACTCGTTCGGTACACCTCCGAACCGAACCCCCCGTACCGAAACGGTTCAATACAAATACACGTACCGTTACACCCCTAGCATTATGTTGTTTTCTTTCTCACAATCGCTGTAAATGTTCTTTTTACAAGTCACACCCTCACTTTAAATGACTCACTTGGTGTGAATGCATGACATGTCCGCCCGTAGGGTTACTTAGCATACATCCACAGCCTGCCCATCAACGATACACCTGAGATCTTTGGTCTCCATGACAACGCGAACATCAGCTTTGCCCAGAACGAGACGTTTGCTCTGCTGGGAGCTGTGCTACGTCTCCAGCCTCGAACTGCGTCTGCTGGAGGCAAGACCCTGGAGGAGGTGTTTATTTTTTCTCAAGTCCTACTTAGTGTGCACTGTGTTGGTTTTTTTTGTGTAACTGTTGACCGACCTCTTCCTGCACAACAGATAGTGGAGGAAATAGTAAGCGGAATCGTGGTGAAGGTCCCGCAGCCTTTTGATATTCAAGAGGTGATGGACAAGTACCCTGTGCTCTATGAAGAGTCCATGAACACAGTCCTTATGCAGGAGGTCATCAGGTGACAACCTCAACTTTTGATTGATTCATTGATTAAACTTTTATTAGTAGATTGCACAGTACAGTACATATTCCGTACAATTGACCACTAAATGGTAACACCCGAATAAGTTTTTCAACTTGTTTAAAAGGCCTACTGAAATGAAATGTTCTTATTTAAACGGGGATAGCAGATCCATTCTATGTCTCATACTTCATCATTTCGCGATATTGCCATATTTTTGCTGAAAGGATTTAGTAGAGAACATCGACGATAAAGTTCGCAACTTTTGGTCGCTGATAAAAAAAAGCCTCGCCTGTACCGGAAGTAGCGTGACGTCGCAGGTTGAAAGGCTCCTCACATTTCCCCATTGTTTACACCAGCAGCGAGAGAGATTCGGACCGAGAAAGCGACGATTACCCCATTAATTTGAGCCAGGATGAAAGATTTGTGGATGAGGAACGTGAGAGTGAAGGACTAGAGTGCAGTGCAGGACGTATCTTTTTTCGCTCTGACCATAACTTAGGTACAAAGGCTCATTGGATTCCACACTTTCTCCTTTTTCTATTGTGGATCACGGATTTGTATTTTAATCCACCTCGGATACTATATCCTCTTGAAAATGAGAGTCGAGAACGCGAAATGGACATTCACAGTGACTTTTATCTCCACGACAATACATCGGTGAAGCACTTTAGCTACGGAGCTAACGTGATAGCATCGGGCTTAACTGCAGATAGAAACAAAAGAAATAAGCCCCTGACTGGAAGGATAAACAGAAAATCAACAAAACTATTAAACCCTGGACCTGTAACCACACGGTTAATGCTTTCCAGCCTGGCGAAGCCTAGCAATGCTGTTGCTAACGACGCCATTGAAGCTAACTTAGCTACGGGACCTCGACAGAGCTATGCTAAAAACATTAGCTATCCACCTACGCCAGCCCTCATCTGCTCATCAACACCCGTGCTCACCTGCGTTCCAGCGATCGACGGCGCGACGAAGGACTTCACCCGATCATCGATGTGGTCGGCGGTTAGCGTTGGATAGCGCGTCTGCTATCCAACTCAAAGTCCTCCTGGTTGTGTTGCTGCGGCCAGCCGCTAATACACTGATCCCACCTACAGCTTTCTTCTTTGCAGTCTCCATTGTTCATTAAACAAATTGCAAAAGATTCACCAACACAGATGTCCAGAATACTGTGGAATTTTGCGATGAAAACAGAGCTGTTTGTATTGGGATACAATGTGTCCGAATACTTCCGCTTCAACCATTGATGTCACGCGCAAACGTCATCATACATAGACGTTTTCAACCGGAAGTTTCCCGGGAAATTTCAAATTGCACTTTATCGGCATGTGTTGCAATGTTAAGATTTCATCATTGATATATAAACTATCAGACTGCGTGGTCGCTAGTAGTGGGTTTCAGTAGGCCTTTAAGTCGGGGTCCACGTTAATCAATTCATGGTAAACTTTATCTCTTTTACTCTGTCAGAATGTCCACAGCTTGGACGCCTCTTGCATTATTAGTGAAGTGGTTCACAAAGTGGGGTCGACGTGAAATAAATCACCGTATTTTCCGGACCATAAGGCGCATTTGCCGATGAGCGGGTCTATTCAAGTCTATTTTCATACAAAAGGCGCTCCGGATTATAAGGCGCATTAAAGGGGTCATATTATTATTTATTTTTTCTTGTGGTCTATGTGGTGGATTGTCCGAAGCTTAAACAGCAACAAAAGTGAATTTAGTACAAAAAGTTTATTTACTCATAGTCAAAAGTGCTTAAGTTGGATTGTTTTGTCCCTGCAAACAAACAGACGTCCTCCGGAGGACACACAACAAAAGCAATCTCTCTAGAGTCCTGGTCTCCTGCCCATTTTATCTGTTTCTTCGTGCGTCAATCTGTTTTCCTCGTGCGTCACGGTCTTGATGTTTTGACCTGTCTGATCCATAACAAACTCGAATCCCTTAGTCATACTTAGACAATCAAAACATTTTATAGACAGGTTGGCACGACTTCATATTCAACTTTGGCCAGAATAGAAGAGAAATGAAATGAGCGTACATTCTTGACAGACATGAAATATAGTTCAAAGGTCAGAAATTCTACTACATCTACATAACATGTAATGGTGGTTCTTTGGTCAAAATGTTGCATAGATGATGTTTTACAGATCATCTTCAAGTCGCTTCAGGATGCGCCGTTTTTTTTGTTTTTTTGATGGAGCTAACTGTTTTAATGACATTCAGACTTTACTCCAATCAATAACGGAGCAGCATCTCCTCATCCGTGGCTCACTAGTGCAACAACAACGCCGGAAATGTGTCCTGTGAAAAATTGTCAGACCGGAACTCTCTAATAACTAAAGTTCCTTGGATGAATAATGTAAACTCACTACACCGGTAGTTTTTATCGCTTCCATAGCGAGTATACTGACAGATATAAGTAAGGACTTTACACTACTTTATATTAGAAATGGCAACAGCAGAGGATGAATGTCCCATAACAAGAAGGTAGAGAAAAAGAAGAAGCTTATCGACTACGAAGTCGTCACAGACTACAAAGGCGGACGGGCGCAAATTTTCAGGACTTATGCAGATCCCAAATACAGATAAGCACGTACCAGAAGTTAAAAAAGTTGGTTTTGCATAATATTGTGAAACAAAACACCAGATAATATGTCTGCTAATGGGTGCCATTTTGCGGTCCTTATACACATAGTAATACTTGTATCTCTGACTATGGTAGCTGTAATGGGCCGACAATCCATCAAGCGGTGCGGCTTCAAAGTCGTACTAAAACATTTTGACAGATTTTTGAGTGCCATGTCTAATGTTCTTTATTTTCAATGGAACATTTAAAGTTTTGGTGTTGTTTACTGGCGTCATATTGCAGTCTACACGTATCTGTTATGTGTGACTGCCATCTACTGGTCACACTTATCATTACACCATGTACCAAATAAAATTGCTTCGAGGTCGGTAAACACAACCAGAATTATTCCGTACATTAGGCAATTTTTGAGAAAATGAAAGGATTTTAATTGCGCCTCATAGTCTGAAAGTTACAGTATTATGGCTAAGTTCACATTGCAGGGTTCAATTCAGATTTTTATTTGTCAAATCCGATCTTTTTAGTGGCCGTTTACATTACAAAAGACAAGCGATTTCTAATGTGAATGCAATCTGACCCACATGCAGACATCGCACGCACTGCAGTGTTTACGGAAGTAAACATGGTTTTAACTCTCGTCGGTCTCGGTACTGGCGCATTTGTGGCAATTTCAAGGATTTTGTGCAATCAAAGTAAGAGTAGAATAAAGTGATAACATGATTGTGTAACTGTGTGAATGATCTAGTTTCTCAAAAATTCTGCTTATACAAAAATACTAACATTCAGTCACACATTTAAGTGTTCATTATGGTTGTTGTAATATTTGTAATTAATTAATTTGTAAGTTTATATTATTTAATTTTTTGATTAACCGATAACTAAACTTTGTTTACATTTAAAGCATATTTTTATTTTTTTATTTTGAAAGGTTCTAATATTTTCATCAAGAGTGTCTAAACTTTTTCCACCACGGGCTGCATACTGAAAAGTCAGGAATGGGGGGGCCATTTTGATTTTTTGATTTTATTTTAAAATACCCTTTCAACCAGGGGTGGGCAATTAATTTTTACCGGGGACCGCATCGACAATATTTCAATTAAATTTTGCTCAATATTATTTTTGATATACGGTAAAATAAATAATAATAATAATAATTAATAATAATAATTTCATTTAACCTAACTTAACTTTATACAAAAGCATATTGCTTTTGATGGTTTTATTTTTTAACACTGTCTTACACAACACTTCCTGATGTATAATACAATGCAAAAATGTCAATTTCTGCACAGGGTTAATTTCTGTCACTTTATCCTGCATCCTCTTTAAAAGTCCAAAATTTTTCCCCGTCAGATTTGGACAACCATCTGTTGTCACACCTGCCAACTTTTCAAAACAAAAGCAGCACCGTTGTATTGCACACTCGACATAGATACTTTTTAAAATGTATTTTGTAATTTATGATTGGCCTCACGCGGGCCGACAGGGACGCACAAAGAGCCCAGGTCTGCTTTAAACAGATATTATATATATTTAAAGACAACACTGTGTGTTATAGGTGACTAAATATATTATAACTAATTATTAGTTTGAACATTTTGAGCTTTTCCGAATGACATTCCAATTTGTTGCTCTTTTTACTTTGGTTGTTTTCGATTGATATGTTATTATTTGCACACACACAACTTTTAAAAACAAATTAGGTACATTTGCACAAAGTATCGGTACGATTGGTATTACAAGCCTGAATTTTACTCGGTATCGGATCTGAAAGAAAATCAGTGGTATCGCACATCACTACTTGCCTTTGTAGTAGAGTAGAAAAATAATACGTTGCATGAGGAAGTTGTAACCGCTGTGTGGGGCTCATAAATACATACAGATTGACTTAAATCCACATAAATGCAAATGTGATTAGCCAAAATGAGTTATTTGAGAAATAACACAAGTTATTTTAAATGCTGGATGAGATAAAGATTGATTTATTATATGGAGAAATATTTGGAAATACTGACATTGTACCAAAAGGAAGTGAAAGGAAAGACTTTCCGATCTTCTGTAAGCCGGTTATGGAATAACTAAACTAACTGTTAAACTTAAACCAATATTTGACGCCACCTGTTGTACTTGAATCTTAATATGTTTGCTTCAAAATATAAACAATACAGTAAAAAGGAAGTAACATTGCACCGTGACTTTTGTCCTTTTCCAGATATAACACTTTGCTGGCTGTCATTGCACAGAGTCTCAGTGATATTGTGAAAGCTCTAAAGGGTTTGGTGGTGATGTCATCAGAACTGGAGCTTATGGCCAACAGCCTGTACAACAATGGCGTTCCTGACATGTGGAGGCCAAGGTAACACGCTCACACAGACACAAATATATTTTACAACCCCTTCTGATTGTCTGCATGATACAAGGGTCCAGAGGTCACATTGCGGAGCTTTTGACGAGGAAAGTTGCATCCGTCACAAAGTTGGGCGGTTTAACAAGGTTCAATTTATTTTGAATGTCTTAGAAGCAAAGTGCAACAGTGTGCTGTGACTTATTTGGCACTAACACCTCAACACTCCATAGTAATGTCCTCGTACAATAATAAAAGACATAGAGCTACAGTAGTACCTCAACTTAGGTCACTGATGTCAAACTCAAGGCCCGGGGGCCACATCAATTTGTGTGACCCCCGAAAGGGTGGAAATAATATGTGTAAATAAAGTACCTTATCTTTTCTTAATAAATGTATTACAAAACTAAATGTACAATTACATATATTTACACTTTAATCATCTCTAATAATTACAGATGTCCGATAATATCGAACTGCCAATATTTTCGGCCGATAAATGCTTTAAAATGTAATATCGGAAATTATCGGTATCGGTTTCAAAAAGTAAAATATATGACTTTTTTAAAACGCCGCTGTGTACACGGACGTAGGGAGAAGTATGCAGCGCCAATAAACCTTAAAGGCACTGCCTTTGCGTGCCGGCCCAGTCACACACACAAGTGAATGCAAGGCATACTTTCTTTCTTTTCTTTCTTTCTTTAGTTTATTTCGAACATGAACACACTTACATCATAATACATCACACAATTTCATATCATTTCATTTTACATCATGCCCGAAAAGGAGTAGGAAGAAGCAAAGCTTATTTAATCCTACCCCTTTCCCACTTCAAAGCGTTTACAAATATATAGAATCATTCACTGACCTTTTTATATAATAAAATATCTGTGAATTAGTATACGCAACAGTTTTGTAATATGTAATTAATTAATTCAGTCATTATTAACATACTGAGATGAAGAATATCTTATTTTCAATAAGGTTGAAAGTGTTTCTCATAATTCTTCTTCTTTGTACTTTGTAAGCACTATTATTTTGAACAACCTCTTAAACTGGATCATATCAGTACAATTTTTAACTTCTTTACTTAATCCATTCCATAATTTAATTCCACATACTAATATGCTAAAAATTCTAAGTGTTGTACGTGCATAGAAATGTTTTAAATTATTTTTTCCTCTAAGGTTATATTTCTCCTCTTTAGTTGAGAAGAATTGTTGTACATTCTTTGGTAGCAGGTTATAGTTTGCTTTGTACATCATTTTAGCTGTTTGCAATTTTACCAAATCATCAAACTTTAATATTTTTGACTTAATAATTAAAGGGTTTGTATGTTGTCTATATCCAACATTATGTATTATTCTAACTGATCTTTTTTGTAACACGGTTAGGGAATGTAGTGCACATTTGTAGTTATTTCCCCATATTTCTGCACAATAACTCAGATATGGTAACACTAGCGAGCAGTAGAGAATATGAAGTGATTTTTGGCCCAGGACGTATTTTGCTTTATTCATTATTGAGATGTTTTTTGCCACCTTATGTTGTATGTTTTGTATATGAGATTTCCAGTTCATTTGATCATCTATTAATACTCCCAAAAATCTGGTTTCTTTTACCCTTTCGATGTCTACTCCTTGGTCAACAGCCATACAGGTCACACTGAGGGTGGCCGTATAAACAACTTTAACACTGTTACAAATATGCGCCACACTGTGAACCCACACCAAACAAGAATGACAAACACATTTCGGGAGAACATCCACACCGTAACACAACATAAACACAACAGAACAAATACCCAGAACCCCTTGCAGCACTAACTCTTCCAGGACGCTACAATATACACCCCCCGCTACCCCGCTTTTTACAACAAATTTCTGCATAAAAGTGATATATTATATTATAGGTGTTTATTAAACTTTAATACCAGATGTTGCTGTTTTTTTACATTTACACTATGGAAAAGCTGGTCTGAGAAGTAAAAGAGGAGCGATGTTCATATGTTGTTAATATTCCGTGTTTTATTGTTCATAGTTAATATTGTAAATCCCACTTTCTTTATTTTCATGTACATTTTGGGGGGTCCCATTCAGTAAAAAACTGTAAAATTCCATTCCTTTTTTTGAGGCGGTCTGTCATAACTTTTTTAGAACTCTATTGGACATTGTGACTTTTGGTATTAGCGTTCCTGGAAAAAAAGGACCCAAACAAACATACTATACAGCATATTTTTACAGCTAAATATGTATATACATATACTGCCAAGATACCTGTGGCGGTGGGGGCGTGGCTATAGGCGTGGTCACCATGACATCATCGAGTAATTTGCATAATTTACTACAATGATATGATTTTCTCTAAAAAGGCTCAAAAAATGTATACTTACTAATTAATAATAACAGTTTTGTTTTAAACGTCCATCCATCCATCCATCCATCCATCCATCCATCCATCCATCCATTTTACAATATAATTACAACACTTTATGTACATATTTATATACAGATTTGAACAATAAGTTATTCACTGAAATATATTTATTAATTGTGGTTCTTACAAAAAATATATCTTATAAAATATAAAAGCTAAAATGTCTCTTAAAGCTCTGCCCCTTTAATTAGTGCATACTAAATAATTTAACTTTAGCCTACTACTACAACCATATTATTTACCAGCAACATAAAGTGAAACAGAGGCAGAGGTGTCCTGCCACAGTCAGTAACAAATAAACAGAAAACAGTAGTGGTCAAATACAAATAAGGCAACAAGAGAAGTATCCTACACTTCTCTTTTGTAAAGTAAATCTGAACAGCCTATATGGGCATCTACATCAACTATATGATTTGCCTGAGAAACTGGACAGGACAAAAAAAAAAAAAAAAAAAGGTTTTTTTTTTTTTTTTAAATTTTTTAAAATTTGTGGCGGACGTAATTCTTTCGTGGCGGGCCGCCACAAATAAATGAATGTGTGGGAAACACTGATATATCATTTATACACACATACACATATTCTCTCAATGTGGCCCCCGAGTCAAAATATTTTCCAGCTCTGGCAGATACAGCTCATAAATTGGGCCACGCTTAAGTAGAAGTTCTAAATCTCCACTCATGCTTCCGTGCAGATGAACACATATGAACTGTATGCTGCAAGGACTGTCACCCCGTGAGCTATTAGGATGTGTTCACTTCCTCGCTCAATTGCAGGAAATGATTCAGCGGCTTGGTTTCGTTTCCTTTTTTTGCAAGAGTCTATTCACGTTTTGTACCTCGACTTCTTTCACACAGACTCCACTGAGGAGTCGAGGAAATCACTCGAAGAATGAGAGGCGACTTTAGGTTGAGACCTCTTCCTCCGGGTCATCCTTTTACCGAGACATTGCCAAATAAAACATGCCGATTCCCTGAGAATTTTTTCCGGATGATGCCAATTTCTTGATGTCGCTGAAGACGTTGCACTCCTAAATCATGCATGTAGTGACCATGAATGCACTAAACCAGGGGTGTTCAATGTGCGGCCCGGGGGCCATTTGCAGCCCACATCTCAATTTCTATTGCCCCATAAGACAAAATAAACACATCTCGGGTTATAACATTTAAAGAAGAATCAACTGACCTAATGGCTCCAACCAAAATGGCACCTGAAAACCAAAATGGCAAATGACCAGCAGGGTGTCTTACTGGTCTTTAATGTTTTTCATGTGTCTTGTCATGACAATTTTTTTTCAAAATATGTTAAGTTTTCGAGTAGGTTCTTAACCTTTTTGACCTCAAGCCCAACTTTTCCACAGCAGAGGGGCCCAGGGCACGCTCAAGTATTAAAACACTGAAATAGTGATCTTACTCTTGATTTTAATCGTATTCAATAATTATATCTAACTTACTTACAGTTTAGCACAGGCCTGGGCAAATATTTTGACTCGGGGGGCCAAATTTAGAGGAAAAAAATGTGTCTGGGGGCCGGTGTATCTATCTATCCATCTATTATATATATATATATATATATATATATATATATATATATATATATATATATATATATATATATATATATATATATATATATATATTATAATTTTTTTTTAACTTAAATATATATATATTATATATATAATATTTATATATAATATTTTAATATACATATATATTTATATATATATATATATATATATATATATATATATATATATATATATATATATATATTTATATACTAATATAATATATATTTATACATATATATATATATATATTTATATACTAATATAATATATATTTATACATATATATATATATATATATATATATATTTATATACTAATATAATATATATATATTTATATATATGTGTGTGTGTGTCTGTGTGTGTGTGTATTTTTTTGCAAAATATGGTAAGTTTTCGAGTAGGTTCTTAACCTTTTTGACCTCAGGCCCAACTTTTCCACAGCAGAGGGGCCCAGGGCACGCTCAAATATTAAAACACTGAAATAGTGATCTTACTCTTGATTTTAATCATATTCAATAATTATATCTAACTTACTTACAGTTTAGCACAGGCCTGGGCAAATATTTTGACTCGGGGGGCCAAATTTAGAGGAAAAAATGTGTCTGGGGGCCGGTGTATCTATCGATCCATCTATATATATGTATATATATATATATATATATATTTACATATATATATTTACATATATATATATATATATATATATATATATATATATATATATATATATATATATATATATATATATATATATATATATATTTATGTATATATGTATATATTTATGTATATATGTATGTGTGTGTGTGTGAGTGTGTGTGTGTGTGTAAACTGTGATAATCTGCTATACCATACCTACTTTATTTATACAGCCCTTTAAAAAAACCCACAGTTGAAGAACAAAGAGCTGTACACCACAAAGAAATAGAGGCAAAGGACAGACTAAAAAATAACATTTAAAACAGAAGTAAAATACACATTGAAAAAGCAAATACAAATTACCCTAAGAACAATTTGTTAGATAAAAAGCAGTTAAAAAGAGTTAAAAAAGTTAAAAACAATTTAAAGTCTCATGCTGGGTTAAAATCCAGTGAATAAAAATGGGTTTTAAGAAGGGTCTTAAAAATAGCCAAAGAAGGGGCCTGTCTCACATGGAGAGGGAGGTCGTTCCAGAGTTTGGGACCCGCTGTACTGTATGTGTGCTTGGGTCCTGTTTTTAGAAACACTAATACAAAACCTCACAATAATGTCTGATTCAAAGCTAAAAACGTTATGACAGACCGCCTTAAAAAACGGAATGGAATTTAAAATTTTTTTACTGAATGAGACACCCAGAATGTACATGAAAATAAAGAATGTGGGATTTACAATATTAACTATGAAGGATAAAACACTGAATATTGACAACATATGAACGTCACACCCCCCTCTCCATCCACATATTTTACAATCAAGCGAAACACGACAAAAATGCAACAAACACAGCGAAATTTGAACGCGAAGGGTGGAAAAAAAAAATCCCCTACAATCTGATATATCACTAAGCTTTAGAATCTGTCCCTGACACCCACATTTCAGGCGGGCCCCTCTGGAAAGACTCTGTGGAAACGCTCCCCACCCACACTGCTTGGTGCCTCGTCTGAGCTGCTGTGACTTAGATTACCATAGTAACTAATTAGATTACCATAGTAACTAGTATATCATGCAGAAGTGCAGATTCCAAGAATTGAAATACTTTGTATAGTTCAAGACTTACGCTCATTAGAAAACATCAATGCACATCATAATGGCAGTGACAGTTTTGATCTTAAAGATCTAAAAAACATATTTGGGAATGTCCGGCGGGACAGATTTAAAAGCTTAACGGGCCTTAATTTGCCCAGGTCTGGTTTAACATGATGAACTTTGTCAAATGACATAAAACCATGCGTTATAACAAATAATATCAACGCTTAGGTCAGGCTGATTACAAAAATAAAAATACTGATCTGTCATGGCTGGTTACACCAGGCCGTGCCTTAGGTTGCGTTTTGTTAGTGTTCTTCGGTGTTTAGTGTTTTAGTTCCTGTCCTGTGCTTTTATTATGGCAGCTCTTCCGGTTTTGTTGGTGTTTTCCCTTGGCTGGTTCACTTCTGTCCCCGAGCATTTCCCCTCACCTGTTTTCTGTTTGCACTCAAGACTATTTAAGTCGATCCTACTTTCGTTGTGGGGAACATTATTCTCTGTTCACGGGTGACGATCGACTATGCTTTCTGATGCCAAGCTCTCGTACGCACGTACTTTGTGGACGCCGTCTGCTCCACATGTCCTGTGAGTGTTTTGCTGGGTTTCAGCAGTTTTGTTTTCTTCATAGTCTTCCCTGTTGCTCTCGCTGTTTGTCTGTTTATCAATAAATATCCCTTTTTTTTTACTGCACGGTGCCACCTCGTTCGTCTGCATCTTAAAAAATCACTACAACCTCCTGCGTCTTCCACAACGCACCGTTTGACACCGCTTGACATGATCAAATGTACTGCAAAAGAAGGGACTCATAAGACATGATAAAAATATATTTACATACAATAATAATAATAGTATATTTTATTTGTAGAAAGCACTTTACATTGAGTAAATAACCTCAAAGTGCTACAGTGTATTAAAAAAATAAATAAAATTAAAAGATAACAAAAAATAAATAAAAATAAGAACTAGAACAGACAAATAGCTAAAATTAGTATGCATCTAAAAAAAAAAGGCATTTTTTAAAAAGAAGGGTTTTTAAGCCTTTTTTAAAAGCATCCACAGTCTGTGGTGCCCTCAGGTGGTCAGGGAGAGCGTTCCACAGACTGGGAGCGGCGGAGCAGAAAGCCCGGACTCCCATTGTTCGTAGCTTTGTCCTCGGAGGTTGGAGGAGGTTAGCCTGTCCGGAGCGGAGGTGTCGTATGGAGGATTTGGGGGTGAGTAGTTCTTTGAGGTAGAGGGGGGCATTTCCAATTACACAGTGCTAACATTGATTAATTGTAACTAAACTAATAATAAATAACCATATGTATTTAATTAAACAAGCTGTCACGGTCATTATAATAAAGCTGTTGATTTTATACAACATGTACGAGGACAAAAGGACAGAAAGATATTTGATTGTAGCTTCTCTGAGGGCGTTTAGGACTATTGTAATGCATGACAATATAACTGACTGAGAAAAAGAAATGAGCACAGACAAGATATGCTAAACATGCAAAATAATAGTCCTTTTGTGGTGTTCGGGTCTGTGGGACCCGTTTTCCTTTTTTTATTAAAAGAAAAATGATACAATTGATACATTTTTCAAACTGAGACTCACTGACTTTGGCTAATTTTCTGTGAAGAACATATATCAGAATACATATTTTAATGACCACACACCATACACATTTCTATTACATATAAGATGTCCGGGTCCACTGGACCCGGGACTAAAAGAAGTGTGGAAATTGATGTTCTGTGTACCACACGCACCCACACACACACACACACACACACAACAGGCCTAGACAGGAGGAGGACAGAGTGTAGGTACACAGAACATCAGAGGGTCAAATGTGCGAGAAAATGAGAGCAGACAGTGTTGACAAACAATGTTGAAACCTTGTGTGGGAACCGTAGGTGCAGAAACACAAAAGAAGAATCCCTGTGCGATGCAGAAACTGGCAGAGAAATTTTCCGTGCAACGTTCATATTGTTGTTACTCAGCCGGCGTTTGTGGGTCTGATGGACCCGTTGCATTTTGTGGCTTTTAATGCCTCACAATCAAACACTTTTATGTTCAAATACTGAACAGATGTTTATTGGGATAAGGTAAACATCTGTTCAGTATTTTAACAAAGAAGTGTTTGATTGTGAGGCATTAAAAGCCACAAAATGCAACGGGTCCATCAGACCCACAAACGCTGGCTGAGTAACAACAATATGAACATTACACAAGGGTTAAAAGAATACTGTTCCCTGACCGGGAATCGAACCCGGGCCGCGGCGGTGAGAGCGCCGAATCCTAGCCACTAGACCACCTCGTGATTGTGCGTGTGTTTGTGTTGCCCCATTCAGGCCTACCCGTCCCTCAAGCCTCTGGCCTCCTGGGTTTCGGATCTGCTGAAGAGGATCACTTTTCTTCAGGCATGGATCTCCAATGGCATCCCGCCTGTCTTCTGGATTAGCGGCTTCTATTTCCCTCAAGCTTTTCTCACCGGAACCCTGCAGAATTATGCGCGTCGCTTCCGCATCTCCATAGACACCATCGGTTTTGACTTTCAGGTATTTGCATATGGATTTGTTCTTCATTGGAAAGTCACATTAATGTGTCTGCGTCTGCGTGGACTTGATCACCGGTCTGCTTGTCTCCTCAGGTTGTGCTGAAATCAGTGTCCGATATAAATGAGAAGCCAGACACGGGCTGTTACATCAGTGGTTTATTCATCGAGGGTGCTCGCTGGAATAATAATGACGCTCTGCTCACAGAGTCCAGACCTAAGGAGCTCTACACAGAAATGGCCGCCATTTGGTTCATCCCCACACCTAACCGCAAACCTCCAACCTCTGGGATCTACATCTGCCCCATCTACAAGACCCTAACACGCGCTGGTCAGTATACTATAAACACGACCGGCTCTACTGGACCTCGTCTGTATGTACCTGGGCAATTATTTTTGCCTCTGGGGGCCAAATTTTGACAAAAAAATGTGTCTGGGGGCCGGTATATTTATTTTTCAAAACTTCACAATAATGTCTGATTGAAAGCTAAAAACGTTATGACAGACCGCCTTAAAAAAGGGAATGGAATTTAAAATTTTTTTACTGAATGAGACACCCAGAATGTACATGAAAATAAAGAATGTGGGATTTACAATATTAACTATGAACGATAAAACACTGAATATTGACAACATATGAATGTCACACACCCTCCCGATTGACATATTTTACAATCAAGCAAAACGCAACAAAAATGCAACAAACTACGGAGCCCCTAAAGAGACATGGGGGAAAAATGTTTTTTTATAATTTTTTTTAATTTATTTTTTTTAGACATGTATCTCGTTTTTCTAGTTATAAAAAAAAAATGTTTTTAATTATAATTTTTTAAATTTTTTTAATTTATTTAGACATGTTTCTCGTGCGCACGAGAAAGTTTTTCTAAAGTTATTTAAAAAAAAAAAAATTATTATTTTTTTTTTACAAAAAATACATTTTTTAAATTTTTTTAGACACATGTTTAAAAAAAATAAAAAATAAATTATAAACATTTTTTTCCCCCCATGTCCCTTTAGGGCAGAGGTGTCCAAACTTTTTCCACTGAGGGCCACACACGGAAAAATTAAAGCATGCGGAGGCCATTTTGATATTTTTCATTTTCAAACCATAACAAAATATATGGATTTGTTTTTTTGTTTTTTAACCTTCAGGGCTCTCGGGGACCATAAAGGGTCTAAGTCATTAAAATGTTAAAAACAAGTCAAATTATTATTGTATTTTTTTATTTAACGCTTACAGTAAATCTCTACAGTATATCAACTTCAGGTTGATGTAAACTTAAAAAAACCAAAAAGGTTTTATGCCTTTTCTGTCAAAGACAACTTTGTGTTTTATAATAAAACTGAAATATGCAGTATTTCCCCCACTGCCCAAAACATTCAGAAAGCAATGTTTGATGTGAAGTAATTAGAGCCTTAAAAATATCAATAATGCAGGACACCATTGATTTTAATTCATTATTATTTTTGAGTAATCACTGTGAAAAGATAAATAAAATCCCATTAAATATATTTGGGATCCACAAGGTGCCCCACTCATAAAGTGATACATTTTTATTAGGTTTTTTTTTTACTTTCAACACTTAAGTTACGAGCTCAACTTCAGATATATCTGTCCATTTTACATTTCAACTATTATTTTGTTTGTTTTTATGCTCTTTTGTCAAAGAAAGGAGCCTAGAAAACGTCACTACACATCATAATGGCAGCTACACTTTACATCTTAAAGATCTAAAAAAATGATTTGGGAATGTCCAGCGGGCCAGATAGAAAAGCTTAACGGGCCGCATGTGGCCCCCGGGCCTTAATTTGCCCAGGTCTGATATGTACACTACTGTATCTTACAAATCACACAAATAAAAAAGTGTGAATTTTTTTGTAATGGGGTGGGGGCCTCAAAATAAAATTCTGCTCAGGGCCCCAATTTAACAATGGGCGGCCCTGATTCCATGCCAATCACTGTAACAATGGTGCACACACAAATGATGTCACAATTTGGACATGTGATATATACTTGTGCATACAGACAATAATAGTTGTATTTGTGTGTTGAGTTAATTAATAAAATAATAATGAAATAAAATAAATTTAAAAATCCATACTGTAGTCCAGATCTGGGCAAATTAAGGCCCGGGGGGCCGCATGTGGCCCGTTAAGCTTTTCAATCTGGCCCACCGGATATTTCCAAATAATTTTTTTAGATCTTTAAGATGGAAAGTGTAGCTGCCATTATGATGTGTAGTGATGTTTTCTAATGACCGTAAGTCTTGCACTATACAAAGTATTTCAATGGTTGGAATCTGCGCCTTTGCATGATATACTAGTTACTATGGTACTAATTAGTTACTATGGTAATCTAATTAGTTACTATGGTAATCTAAATCACAGCAGCTCAGACGAGGCACCAAGCAGTGTGGGTGGGGAGCGTTTCCACAGAGTGTTTCCAGAGCGGCCAGCCTGAAATGCGGGTGTCAGGGACAGAGGCAGAAGGAGATTTTTACAGCAAAGTTCTAAAGCTTAGTGATATATCAAATATATCAGATCGTAGGTGTTTTTTTTTTTTTACCCTTCGCGTTCATATTTTTGCTGTTTGTTGCATTTTGTGTTTCGCTTGATTGTAAAATATGTGGATGGAGAGGGGGTGTGACGTTCATATGTTGTCAATATTCAGTGTTTTATCCTTCATAGTTAATATTGTAAATCCCACATTCTTTATTTTCATGTACATTCTGGGTGTCTCATTCAGTAAAAAACATGTAGAATTCCATTCCGTTTTTTTATGTTTTTAGCATTCAAAAAGACATTATTGTGAGGTTTTGTATTAGTGTTTCTAAAAATAAATATCCCGGCCCCCAGACACATTTTTTTTCTCAAAATTTGGCCCTCGAGTCAAAATAATTGCCCAAGCCTGCTGTAGTCCTTAAGTGTCGAAGTCAAGGCCCGCGGGCCGAATGAATTATTTATGGCCCCCGGGATGATATTTGATTAGTATTAGAAGCGGCCCGCAGGCCACAGCCGCCTGCTGCTCTTTTGCAGGCACCAATACTCCATCAGTGTTGGAGCTAGGAACTTTCAAAACGGGGTTCCAGGGGCCCCATCAAGTCATAAAAATGGGGTCCCACCGTAAATTTTTGGGGGTCCTACTTTTTTGTAAGTGTTTTGGAAACAAATGATAAATGTATGCATTATCCTGTTATATCTCACATTCTATATTGTGTGTTGGAAAAAGGTTGTCATAAACGTTACTTCAATCAATCAATCAATCAATCAATCAATGTTTACTTATATAGCCCTAAATCACAAGTGTCTCAAAGGGCTGCACAAGCCACAACGACATCCGCGGTGCACAGCCCACATAAGGGCAAGGAAAAACTCACAACCCCAATGGGACGTCGATGTGAATGACTATGAGAAACCTTGGAGAGGACCGCAGATGACCCCCTCCCCCCCCCAGGGGAGACCGGATGCAATGGACGTCGAGTGGGTCTGACATAATATTGTGAAAGTCCAGTCCATAGTGGATCTAACATAATAGTGAGAGTCCAGTCCATAGTGGATCTAACATATTTAGTGTGAGAGTCCAGTCCATAGTGGATCTAACATAATAGTGAGAATCCAGTCCATAGTGGATCCAACATAATAGTGAGAGTCCAGTCCATAGTGGATCTAACATAATAGTGTGAGAGTCCAGTCCATAGTGGATCTAACATAATAGTAAGAGTCTAGTCCATAGTGGATCTAACATAATAGTGAGATTCCAGTCTATAGTGGATCTAACATAATATTGTGAGAGTCCAGTCCATAGTGGATCTAACATAATAGTGAGAGTCCAGTCTAAAGTGGATCTAACATAATAGTGTAAGAGTCCAGTCCATAGTGGATCTAACATAATAGTGAGAATCCAGTCTATAGTGGATCTAACATAATATTGTGAGAGTCCAGTCCATAGTGGATCTAACATAATAGTGAGAGTCCAGTCCATAGTGGATCTAACATAATATTGTGAGAGTCCAGTCCATAGTGGATCTAACATAATATTGTGAAAGTCCAGTCCATAGTGGATCTAACATAATAGTGAGAGTCCAGTCCATAGTGGATCTAACATAATAGTGTGAGAGTCCAGTCCATAGTGGATCTAACATAATAGTGAGAGTCTAGTCCATAGTGGATCTAACATAATAGTGAGAATCCAGTCTATAGTGGATCTAACATAATGTGAGAGTCCAGTCCATAGTGGATCTAACATAATAGTGAGAGTCCAGTCTAAAGTGGATCTAACATAATAGTGAGAGTCCAGTCTAAAGTGGATCTAACATAATAGTGTAAGAGTCCAGTCCATAGTGGATCTAACATAATAGTGAGAGTCCAGTCTAAAGTGGATCTAACATAATAGTGTAAGAGTCCAGTCCATAGTGGATCTAACATAATATTGTGAAAGTCCAGTCCATAGTGGATCTAACATAATAGTGAGAGTCCAGTCCATAGTGGATCTAACATAATAGTGAGAGTCCAGTCCATAGTGGCTCTAACATAATAGTGTGAGAGTCCAGTCCATAGTGGATCTAACATAATAGTGAGAGTCCAGTCCATAGTGGATCTAACATAATATTGTGAGAGTCCAGTCCATAGTGGATCTAACATAATATTGTGAGAGTCCAGTCCATAGTGGATCTAACATAATAGTGAGAATCCAGTCTATAGTGGATCTACCATAATATTGTGAGAGTCCAGTCCATAGTGGATCCAACATAATAGTGAGAGTCCAGTCTAAAGTGGATCTAACATAATAGTGTAAGAGTCCAGTCCATAGTGGATCTAACATAATATTGTGAAAGTCCAGTCCATAGTGGATCTAACATAATAGTGAGAGTCCAGTCCATAGTGGATCTAACATAATAGTGAGAGTCCAGTCCATAGTGGCTCTAACATAATAGTGTGAGAGTCCAGTCCATAGTGGATCTAACATAATATTGTGAAAGTCCAGTCCATAGTGGATCTAACATAATAGTGAGAGTCCAGTCCATAGTGGATCTAACGTAATAGTGAGAGTCCAGTCCATAGTGGATCTAACATAATAGTGAGAGTCCAGTCCATAGTGGATCTAACATAATATTGTGAGAGTCCAGTCCATAGTGGATCTAACATAATATTGTGAAAGTCCAGTCCATAGTGGATCTAACATAATAGTGAGAGTCCAGTCCATAGTGGATCTAACGTAATAGTGAGAGTCCAGTCCATAGTGGATCTAACATAATAGTGAGACTCCAGTCCATAGTGGATCTAACATAATAGTGAGAGTCCAGTCCATAGTGGATCTAGCATAATAGTGAGAGTCCAGTCCATAGTGGGGCCAGCAGGAGACTATCTCGAGCAGAGACTTAATACTTAATTCATTAAAAAAATACTACATAAGAAAACACATTTTTATGCAAATGTAAATGTTTTCAGTTACAAACATTAATTCACTTTCTTCTTTCCTTCATGGATCTAAACTTTACCATTGCCAGGTATTTTTTTTCTGTATTTTTATTAAAATATTTTCAGAATGTGTTTTGTTCTATTTTTGGCCAAGGTAAGACAAAGAAAACAATCTGAAACGGTCTTCATTTTTTAATTTTAATGCCGTGATTTTAATAGTCCGGCCCGCGTGTGCACACATTTCCCTCCATGCGGCCCCTGAGCTAAAATGAGATTGACACCCCTGCGGTAGTCTAATACGTACACCGACTAGTCTAAATTAAATTGATAGTTTCCTTTCTAAAAAAAACTTTTGTGAGCTACGTAATTGAGTTGGGGTTATTACCATGTAAGTGACAGTATTCCTCAGGTTGTATCTCACCCCAAAAATAGACCGCAGTCAGCTGGCATCCTATTTCACGAAGGCCCTAGAAAGTGGAGCCCTGTATTTTCCAGCCGCAGTAATCAGCCCGTCGTCTTGTGTGGAAACTGAAGGGCGAGAGTTTCAACTGTCATGTCCGCACAACTGAGGTCCTGATCTGTTTTCACAGGCACGTTGTCCACCACGGGTCATTCCACCAACTATGTGATCGCAGTGGAGCTGCCCACGGATCAAACGCCTGGACACTGGATCAAACGGGGAGTGGCCCTCATTTGTGCTTTGGACTATTGAACACACTTCAGCCACCAGATACAGTTAGCATCATCACACAAACATTTGTTTTAATTGATTTACGAAAGTCCAAGAAAGAACAGTTACAAGTTTCATGAGGATTTAGATCAGGGTTGCCCAAACGCTTTGCCTCCAGGGGCCAAAGTGAAAATGTGTCAATGGTCCGTAGGCCACACACACGACAGTGCGTCAAATACGGCCACAAAATTATACTTTCACAAAATAAAAGTATGTTTTATTGTACGTTTATAAGCTACAGTATGTTAAGAACGATATATAGACGTATTATTTTAATTTATATCAGCAATTTTTACCATGCAACAGCACCACTAGTGAGAAATTTAGCCTCATATCGCCATATATACCATATTTTTCGGAGTATAAGTCGCACCGGCCGAAAATGCATAATAAAGAAGGAAAAAAACATATATAAGTCGCACTGGAGTATAAGTCGCATTTTTGGGGAAATGTATTTGATAAAAGCCAACACCAAGAATAGACATTTGAAAGGCAATTTAAAATAAATAAAGAATAGTGAACAACAGGCTGAATAAGTGTACGTTATATGAGGCATAAATAACCAACTGAGAACGTGCCTGGTATGTTAACGTAACATATTATGGTAAGAGTCATTCAAATAACTATAACATATAGAACATGCTATACGTTTACCAAACAATCTGTCACTCCTAATCGCTAAATCCCATGAAATCTTATACGTCTAGTCTCTTACGTGAATGAGATGAATAATATTATTTGATATTTTACGCTAATGTGTTAATCATTTCACACATCAGTCGCTCCTGAGTATAAGTCGCACCCCCCGGCCAAACTATGAAAAAAACTGTGACATATAGTCCGAAAAATACGGTATGTGTTATTGTAAGTTTATAAGCTACAGTATGTTAAGAACGATATATAGACATATTGTTTTGGTTTATTCCAGCAATTTTTACCACGCAACAGCACCACCAGTGAGAAATTTAGCCTCATATCACTTTAAAGAAATACACTCTATACATTGCTAATGTGGTAAATGACTATTCTAGCTGCAAATGTCTGGTTTTTGGTGCAATATCTACATAGGTGTATAGAGGCCCATTTCCAGCAACTATCACTCCAGTGTTCTAATGGTACAATGTGTTTGCTCATTGGTTTAGAAGGCTAATTGATGATTAGAAAACCCTTGTGCAATCATGTTCACACATCTGAAAACAGTTTAGCTCGTTACAGAAGCTACAAAACTGACCTTCCTTTGAGCAGATTGAGTTTCTGGAGCATCACATTTGTGGGGTCAATTAAACGCTCAAAATGGCCCGAAAAAGAGAACTTTCATCTGAAACTCGACAGTCTATTCTTGTTCTTAGAAATGAAGGCTATTCCACAAAATTGTTTGGGTGACCCCAAACTTTTGAACGGTAGTGTATATCGCCAAGATGATCATTTTCCATAGAGCGTCAAAGTTACAACTTTACCGTAGAGAAGGGGTCTCAAATTCAAATGCGACTAGTTAGTCTGTTTTTAATAAATTTTACGATTAAAAAAAAAAAAAAAAAGGAAGCTCAGCCCCTACACTGCAAAAAGTCAGTGTTCAAAAAAAAGAAAAAAAATTACAAAAATTAGGGGTATTTTATTTGAACTAAACAAAATTATTTGCCAATAAAACAAGAAAATTCAGCTTGTCAAGACTTTCCAAAACAAGTAAAATTGGCTAACCTCAATGAACCCAAAAATACCTTAAAATAAGAATATACTCACTAATAAAAAGTGCACTTTTCTTGGTAGAAAAAACAAAACCTTTTTGCTCAATATGTTGAAAAACATTCTTAAATGAAGTAAATGCTAGTGCCATTATTTTGACATAATGATATGCGCTCGGCATCATAATTTTTTTTTTCATGCTTAGAGTAAAAATTATTACTTTAAAAAAGGAGTTTTATACTTGTGAGTGTTGATGACACAGCTTTGCAACACTTGATATTCTAATTTCAAGCATGTTTTACTCAATATAGGTCATCAAATATCAGCAACGAGCTGTAATATCTTACTGAGATCATTTAGGACCAAAACACTTAAAACAAGTAAAACACTCTAACATAAAATCTGCTTAGTGAGAAAAATGATCTTATCAGACAGAAAATAAGCAGATATCACCCTTATTTGAGATATTTCATCTTACTTAGATTTCAGTTTTTGCAGTGTACAATTTTACCATAACATTTACTGTGTATTTTATTTATTTTTTTACACCAAATTACTGTAAATTGAAAAACTGTACCGCTGTTCTTATAAATTCAAAATTATAGTAACCGAGCTGTCATTTTTTTACTGAAAAATCTATAGCCAATTTTAATTTTTAGTGCATTACTCTATTTTCCAAGCCATAGAGTGCACCTGTGTATTAGCCACACCCACTAAATTTTAGAGGAAAAAATATTTTCCATACATTAGCAGCACCGGACTATAAGCCGCCGATACGTTGTAAAATGAGTTATTTACACGGAAAGATTCTGTAACTGTTTATTTACTTACTTTGTTTGCAAACGCCTGTAACACGGCAGTAAAACGGCTGATCAAACAAAGCAGAAGTCATCACCATGGACCCAGTAGCTGCAGAAACTAGCTCTCCAATCAGCTAAACAGACTCAATATCTCCACGGTGACGTTTTGGTGGATTTACTGAGGAATTTGTGAAACTGAAACAACACAAAAAGAATGCCATTGTAAGGTAATAATACTAACAGACACTCCTAAACGTGTTAGCGTGTTACCTCATGCTAACGACGCCAGCTTGATTACATTACGATGGCACATACAAATATGCATGAAAACACTGGCAACACAGACATCACACATGGGACGGTTTAGTAAGTATGAATAGTTTTAGTTATATTGTAAACCCTACACATGTTGCTTGGAGTGATGAATCAAGAATCCACACGAGTAAAAACGCTACGGACGACAAGAAGACAGAACAGCGCTTGTACTTCCGGTTCAAAGCACTAAACAGACGGAAATAATGTCGGCATTCCCCCCCCGCAGCACCTGCAATGAGCAAACTCGTCCAAAAAATAGCGCCAGAACACAGACAATGACACCTTTTCAATGTCTCTGCTTGTGTTTAATGAAAACTATTTTCATTATGGCTGTTAGCGAAAGAAAATCCATAAATTAGCCGCAGGGTTCAAAGCGTAGGAAAAAGTCCTGAATTCACTGTACTATAAATTGAAAAAAAGTACCACTGTTATTATTTTTACCACAAAATTCTGGCGACTGAGCTGATACTTTTTTTACGTTTTCTGTTTTTACAGTGCAAAACTGTAAATGGAAAAATGATACCACTGATGATTTCATGGTAAATTCCAGGCGACTGAGCTGCCAGGTTTTTACATAAAAATCTACCAACTTTTTTTTTTTTTTTTTTTTTTTACAGTGTAGCCTTGCAGACATGCCACCAATGATTGTGCAGCTTGAAATAGGTCAGTATGACTATGGTATGTGTCAAATTTGGTAGCCAACCTTTGGCGGGTAAAAATGAAATGACACAGTGTTTGGGCATTCCGGATCTAAATAAAAGGATATTAATGTATTTTTCACGTTTTGAAAAGACCCCCAAATACACACCACACACCATCAACCAGAAAGTAACACTGGAATGTTTTTCCAGTTTTAGTTAAAAAAAAAATTGCACAGTATTGTATCAAATATTAACACTTAAACTAGACAAGGCAATTCCTGAAGGAATTGTGTGTGAATGCTCCAATGCTGAAGTTGAACTGAAATGCTGACAGAATGTAGTATGAATGTAAGAAGAATTGTTGAACATTGAAGAATGTCCCATTGATTTCAATGGGAATTTTAAAAAAGAATTGGGAATTTCGGGAAATGTTGACATTTTTTGGAAAATGGTTAAAAAAAATGGTCTGAATGAGTTGAAATGGTTGGTGTTGAAATTTTTCTAATCGGTCGAGAAATGTTGAAGTAGTAACCTGTTGAATTGAGAAATGGTATTAAGGAATTCCTGGAATTTCAGGAAAACCGGGAATTTTTCCAGTTAAAAAAACAACTTCTTTTTTTTTTTCTATTTAAGAGGAATGTTTTGACAGTGCAACGGCTGAAATGCGTTGAACAATGTAGAAGGAGTAGTCGCCAGAAAAAAAGGGTGGAAATAGGGCTTTGGAAAACCAGGAATTCTGGAAAATCTTTGAATTTTTTTTAACTTGGAAAAAGGGTAGTTTGAATTTCTAGGATGGTGCAATGTGTACAAGGTGGAATGGTTTGAATCGGTTGAAAAATGTAGAAATGGTGCAAGTTTGAAAAATGGCCGATTCATTTTAAATGGGGAAAAATGTCCCGGAAAACCTGGAATTCTGGGAAATCTGAAAATGTTTGGAATTTGTCATGGGAAAGCCCAAATAGGCTGAACAGCTTGAAGTTGGAACGGTTTGAATCGGGTGGGAAATGTGGAAGGTAGAGTGCGCCAAAATCTGAAGAAGAAGAACTGTGTAGAAAACCATATGAAGAGGAAGATTGGTGTAGAAAACCATATGAAGAAGAAGAAGAAGATTGGTGTAGAAAACCATATGAAGAAGAAGAAGAAGATTGGTGTAGAAAACCATATGAAGAAGAAGAAGAAGATTGGTGTACAAAACCATATGAAGAAGAAGGAGATTGGTGTAGAAAACCATATGAAGAAGAAGATTGGTGTAGAAAACCATATGAAGAAGGAGATTGGTGTAGAAAACCATATGAAGAAGAAGATTGGTGTAGAAAACCATATGAAGAAGGAGATTGGTGTAGAAAACCATATGAAGAAGAAGAAGGAGATTGGTGTAGAAAATCATATGAAGAAGAAGAAAAAAAATTGGTGTAGAAAACCATATGAAGAAGAAGATTGGTGTAGAAAACCATATGAAGAAGGAAATTGGTGTAGAAAACCATATGAAGAAAATGGAGATTGGTGTAGAAAACCATATGAAGAAGAAGGAGATTGATGTAGAAAACCATATGAAGAAGAAGGAGATTGGTGTAGAAAACCATATGAAGAAGAAGGAGATTGGTGGAGAAAACCATATGAAGAAGAAAATGAAGATTGGTGTAGAAAACCATAAGAAGAAGAAGAAGAAGATTGGTGTAGAAAACCATATGAAGAAGAAGAAGAAGATTGGTGTACAAAACCATATGAAGAAGAAGGAGATTGGTGTAGAAAACCATATGAAGAAAAAGGAGATTGGTGTAGAAAACCATATGAAGAAGAAGATTGGTGTGGAAAACCATATGAAGAAGATTGGTGTAGAAAACCATATGAAGAAGAAGAAGAAGATTGGTGTAGAAAACCATATGAAGAAGAAGAAGAAGATTGGTGTAGAAAACCATATGAAGAAGAAGAAGAAGATTGGTGTACAAAACCATATGAAGAAGGAGATTGGTGTAGAAAACCATATGAAGAAAAAGGAGATTGGTGTAGAAAACCATATGAAGAAGAAGATTGGTGTGGAAAACCATATGAAGAAGATTGGTGTAGAAAACCATATGAAGAAGAAGAAGAAGATTGGTGTAGAAAACCATATGAAGAAGAAGAAGAAGATTGGTGTAGAAAACCATATGAAGAAGAAGAAGAAGATTGGTGTACAAAACCATATGAAGAAGGAGATTGGTGTAGAAAACCATATGAAGAAGAACATTGGTGTAGAAAACCATATGAAGAAGGAGATTGGTGTAGAAAACCATATGAAGAAGGAGATTGGTGTAGAAAACCATATGAAGAATAAGAAGGAGATTGGTGTAGAAAACCATATGAAGAAGAAGGAGATTGGTGTAGAAAACCATATGAAGAAGAAGAAAAAGATTGGTGTAGAAAACCATATGAAGAAGAAGAAAAAGATTGGTGTAGAAAACCATATGAAGAAGAAGATTGGTGTAGAAAACCATATGAAGAAGGAAATTGGTGTCGAAAACCATATGAAGAAAATGGAGATTGGTGTGGAAAACCATATGAAGAAGGAGATTGGTGTAGAAAACCATATGAAGAAGGAGATTGGTGTAGAAAACCATATGAAGAAAATGGAGATTGGTGTAGAAAACCATATGAAGAACAAGGAGATTGGTGTAGAAAACCATATGAAGAATAAGGAGATTGGTGTAGAAAACCATATGAAGAAGAAGAAGAAGAAGAAGTGGTGTAGAAAACCATATGAAGAAGAAGTGGTGGTGTAGAAAACTATATGAAGAAGAAGATTGATGTAGAAAAGCATATGAAGAAAAAGAAGAAGATTGGTGTAGAAAACTATAAGAAGAAGAAGTGGTGTAGAAAAGCATATGTGTGAATGCTTTGGAACATTCCCACAATTATCATGAGATTACTAACAAAATGATAAAGAAAAACTTTCTAAAGTCCAGATTTGGAGCAGCACTTGTTGACGCTGCTCCTTTAAGACAACCACCAGGGTCGAGTTGCGACATGAGCTATTACAGTAGAGGGCGTGTCCTCCTCCACAGACTGTCCATGTGAACACTCTTCACTATGTTTCTTTCCACAGATAAAACTATATCAAAGAAGACTACGCCGTGCTCTTGTTGACACTTTTTAAAGGTAATGAGTACATAACTCGGGCGTTTTTTTTTTTGGAAGCAGTAAAGGGGCGGGGAAGGCGGGGTGTCCGGGACGGCCGAACCCGTCGACTTGACGCATTTTACCGGACACTGGTGGAGGAGTCACCGACTCGGCTGAATCACTCCCGCTTTTTTGTTTTGTTTTGCTCAAGTCCGAACATGCTGCAGGATGGAAGCGGGAAGGAGAAGCCGCTGCCAGCGCCTCTTAGTCTTGCCGAATCGCCGCCGACTGACCCGAGGCAACAGCCGACTGCCCCCGCTGCGGCTTCGGCCCCCGAAGAGAGCCACTTCCCCTTGCCCGGCATCACCAAAGTGGACATAAAGAGACACTCCGTGACGGATGACTACAAAATATCCAGTCAGGTTCTGGGTTTGGGCATTAATGGAAAAGTTCTGCAGTGTTTCAACAGGAAGACTGGAGAGAAGTGCGCTCTCAAGGTAACAACTCCTTTTTTTTTTTACTACTAATACTTCACTTATGACACCCATAACCTTTGTTAATTACACTTTTTATATCTACTCTACCTCTTGTCTTCTGTCAATTGACTAGCATCATAACCAATTCAATTGTGTCCCTAATCCTAATTTCCACCTCCTTACCCAGTCTGACCAGCTATTATATTTGGCCCCAATTGAATAAGACAGGCCTGGGCAAATATTTTTACTCGGGGGGCCAAATTTAGAGAAAAAAATGTGTCTGGGGGCCCATTGGGGTTGTGAGTTTTTCCTTGCCCTTATGTGGGCTCTGTACCGCGGATGTCGTGGCTTGTGCAGCCCTTTGAGACACTAGTGATTTAGGGCTATATAAGTAAACATTGATTGATTGATTGATTGAAGTAACGTTTATGACAACCTTTTTCCAAAACACAATATAGAATGTGAGATACAACAGGATAATGCATACATTTATCATTTATTTCCAAAACACTTACAAAAAAGTAGGACCCCCAAAATTTACTGTGGGACCCCATTTTTATGACTTGATGGGGTCCCGGGAACCCCGTTTTGAAAGTTCCTAGCTCCAACACTGATGGAGTATTGGTGCGTGCAAAACAGCAGCAGGCGGCTGTGGCCTGCGGGCCGCTTCTAATACTAATCAAATATCATCCCGGGGGCCATAGATCATTCATTCGGCCTGCGGGCCTTGACTTCGACACTTAGGGACTACAGCAGGCCTGGGCAATTATTTTGACTCGGGGTCCAAATTTTGAGAAAAAAAATGTGTCTGGGGGCCGAGATATTTATTTTTAGGAACACTAATACAAAACCTCACAATAATGTCTTATTGAATGCTAAAGACGTAAAATAACGGAATGGAATTTTACATTTTCTACTGAATGAGACACCCAGAATGTACATGAAAATAAAGAATGTGGGATTTACAATATTAACTATGAAGGATAAAACACTGAATATTGACAACATATGAACGTCACACCCCCTCTCCATCCACATATTTTACAATCAAGCGAAACACAAAAAAATGCAACAAACAGCAAAAATATGAACGCGAAGGGTAAAAAAAAACAAAAAACACCTAAAATCTGATATATCTGATGTATCACTAAGCTTTAGAACTTTGTTGTAAAAATCTCCTTCCGCGTCTGTCCCTGACACCCGCATTTCAGGCTGGCCGCTCTGGAAACACTCTGTGGAAACGCTCCCCACCCACACTGCTTGGTGCCTCATCTGAGCTGCTGTGACTTAGATTACCATAGTAACTAATTAGATTACCATAGTAACTAGTATATCATGCAAAAGCACATGAATGAATGAATGAAATACGTTTATTTCTGTCATATAATCAACCATTAACCATTTTGTGTGATCAGTTTAACAGTACGGATTAGACATATTTAACAATCATACACATTTACACACAAAAATAAAAGAAAAGAAAAAGAATTACAGAAAAAGGAATAGGCTGAAGCCAAAGCTTATATTTGCCGATCCTATACCTCCACTGAAAATAAGATTGCCTGGAACATCAACGTTAAAAAAAAAAAATCAATGGGATGAAAGTAATCGTTGCAATATTTTATAATTTTCAATTATTTCACCTTTCAAGGTTTTCTTAAACCTGAACAAAGAACTACATGTCTTCAGCTCGTCACTGAGCTTGTTCCACCATTTAACTCCTAAAACTGAAATACATTTGTATTTTATATTCCTTCTTACTTTACCTATTTCAAAAATCAATATCCCCCGTAAATTATAGTTTTCTCCTCTTAATTTAAATAACCTAAGAAAACAAGCTGGAAGGCTGTTGTTCTTTACTCCAAACATAATTTCCATTGTTTTTAAAAACACAATATCTGAAAATTTTAACACACTAGAACTTATAAATAATGGATTGGTATGTTCATAGTAGCACGCTTTGTATATTATTCTAATGACCCTTTTTTGAAGTTTAATTATTGGGTCTATGTTTGTTCTATAAACATTTCCCCAAACTTCAACACAATATGTTAAATATGGAAAAATAAAAGAATAATATAACATATGCAGACATTTCTTATTCAGCATGTGTCTTACTTTATAAAGAATAGCAATGGATTTGGATACTTTACCCTTTATATAATCAATATGCGGTTTCCAACATAATTTATAATCAATTATTATTTACAAGAATTTAGTTTCATATACTCTATCAATTTCCACTAAATTTAATTTTAATTTTGCTTCACAATTTGTCCTTGCACCACTAAACACCATATATTTAGTTTTCTTATCATTTAATGATAACTTATTAATATCAAACCATTTTTTTAGCTGAAGCAACTCGACCTCTATTATCCTCAACACTTCCTTCAAGTCTTCTCCTGAACAATATACATTTGTATCATCTTCAAACATAATACATTCCAATTTATTAGATACTGAACAAATATCATTTAAATAGAGTATAAATAACTTAGGCCCCAATACCGAGCCTTGTGGAACCCATTGAAACCATTGAAATACTTTGTATAGTTGAAGACTTACGGTCATTAGAAAACATCACTGCACATCATAATGACAGCTACACTTTACATCTTAAAGATCTAAATAAATTATTTGGGAATGTCCGGCGGGCCAGATTGAAAAGCTTAACGGGCCGCATGTGGCCCCCGGGCCTTAATTTGCCCAGGTCTGGAATAAGAGATGTCTGCATATGTTATATTATTCATTTAATTTTCCATATTTAACATATTGTGTTGAAGTTTGGGGAAATGTTTATAAAACAAACATAGACCCAATAATTAAACTTCAAAAAAGGGTCATTAGAATAATACACAAAGCGTGCTACTATGAACATACCAATCCATTATTCATAAATTCTAAGGTGTTAAAATTTTCAGATAATGTGTTTTTAAAAACAATGGGAATTATGTTTGGAGTAAAGAACAACAGCCTTCCAGCTTGTATTCTTAGCTTATTTAAATTAAGAGGCGAAAACTATAATTTACGGGGGATATTGATTTTTTTAACTACGTAAAGTAAGAACGAATATAAAATCCAAATGTATTTCAGTTTTAGGAGTTAAATGGTGCAGTGTTTCCCATAAACTGCCAAGATACCTGTGGCGGTGGGGGCGTGGCTATGGGCGTGGTCACCATGACATCGAGCAATTTGCATAATTTACTACAATGATATGATTTTCTCTAAAAAGGCTAAAAAAATGTAGACTTACTAATTAATAATAACAGTTTTGTTTTAAACGTCCATCCATCCATCCATTTTACAATATAATTACAACACTTTATGTACATATTTATATACAGATTTGAACAATAACTTATTTACTGAAATATATTTATTAATTGTGGTTCTTACAAAAAATATATCTTATAAAAGTATAAAAGCTAAAATGTCTCTTAAAGCTCTGCCCCTTTAATTAGTGCATACTAAATAATTTAACTTTAGCCTACTACTACAACCATATTATTTACCAGCAACATAAAGTGAAACAGAGGCAGAGGTGTCCTGCCACAGTCAGTAACAAATAAACAGAAAACAGTAGTGGTGGTAGATAGACACAGAGCTTCATCAAACATCTGATCCACTGAACAAAGAGCTCCAAAAATCTTGATCCTACACTTCTCTTTTGTAAAGTAAATCTGAACATGGGCATCTACATCAACTATATGATTTGCCTGAGAAGCTGGACAGGACAAAAAAAAATAAATCTATTTGTGGCGGCCTTAATTCTTTCGTGGCGGGCCGCCACAAATAAATGAATGTGTGGGAAACACTGTGGTGGAACAAGCTCAGTCATGAGTTGAAAACATGTAGTTCTTTGTTAAGCTTTAAGAAAACCTTGAAAGATGAAATAATTGAAAATTATAAAATATAGCAACGATTACTTTCATCCCATTGATTTTTTTAACGATGTTCCAGGCAATCTAATTTTCAGTGAATGTATAGGATAGGCAAATATAGGCTTTCCTTTAGTGTGTAAATGTGTATGATGGTTAAATATGTATAATCTGTACTGTTAAACCGGTCACACAAAATGGTTGATTATACGACCGAAATAAACTTATTTCATTCATTCAATTGGCAAGCATATATGTGTTCCCTAAACAGTGTTTTTCAACCTCTTTTGAGCCGAGGCACATTTTTTGCTTTGAAAAAATCCGGAGGCACACCACCAGCAGAAATCATTAAAAAAAATAAAACTCAGTTGACAGTAAAACAGTCGTTGTCGCAATTGTTGGATATGACTTTAAACCATAACCAAGCATGCATCACTATAGCTCTCGTCTCAAAGTAGGTGTACTGTCACCACCTGTCACATCACGCCCTGACTTATTTGGAGTTTTTTGAGGTGTTTTCCTGTAGCAGTTTCATGTCTTCATTTGAGCGATATTTCCCGCATCTGCTTTGTTTTAGCAATCAAGAATATTTCAGTTGTTGCTATCCGTCTTTGCGGGGACATTGTTGATTGTCATGTCATGTTCGGATGTACTTTGTGGACACGTCTGCTCCACAGTAAGTCTTTGCTGTCGTCCAGCATTCTGTTTTTGTTTACTTTGTAGCCAGTTCAGTTTTAGTTTTGTTCTGCATGGCCTTCCCTAAGCTTCAATGCCTTTTCATAGGAGCACTCACCTTTTGTTTATTTTTGGTTTAAGCGTTAGATACAACAACAAACCCTCGTTGTATCACACGTATCTATAAAGCAATTATCTACCGGCTGCCACCCACTGGTATGGAAGAGTATTACACGGTTATTCTGCCGAGCTCTAGACAGCACACACAACAACAACACATTATTTGCAGACTCTAATTACTGGTTTGAAAAGTACACGTTTGTGTACTTATGGACTAAGTACATCATATAAAAAGATGATTCTTAGTTTTTATTCTAATTAGGGTCCAATAAGCCCAAATAGCAAAGAGAAATAAAAAAAAGCATGTAAACAAACAGCTTGGGCCTTAAGAGGTTTTTAAGGCACATAGCTCCGCCCCCTCTGAAGTCACGCACCTCTCACCGGCAGGTGATACAAAAGAATTGCTATTGCGACATCCAGTGGACACTTTTAGAACAGCAGTTTATTCCATTCCAGAATGTCAGCGCATTGCATTTTACCATTATTAACTGTCACAGGTGTAAAAAGAAGTTAACCAATACTAGGAATGTAACGACAAACGGTATCTATTAATGATAATCGCAGTTAAACTCCCAACAGTTAGTGTTACTGTTTAAAATTTTAAATTGATTGATAATTGTACTTTAAAAGGGTCATATTTTGCCAAAGTAACTTTTCTTGCCTGTTCATACCTGTTTTTGTGGATTTGGGATGCACGGTTTTGAGAAAAAACTTCATTGCGATTCGATTTGCGGTTTTACATTTTATCCATATAAATGCAGAAGACAGCAAAATTAACAAGTGAAGGGAAACATGTCACTTTTAGACTGTCAATCAACATTCTTGGTGCCACACAGAACAATACTTTACTTTAAAAAATATTTGGCTTTATTCAGACCGACTCAGAGCTTTTATCTACATCATGCTCTTAAACTAAATAAATAATCGATAAAAACTAGTAATTATAATTGAAAAATATATACACTTTTAGGCAAATAGAGGTTAATAACTATCCTAAATACAAAACCCAAAACCAGTGAAGTTGGCACGTTGCGTAAATCGTGAATAAAAACAGAATACAATGATTTGCAAATTATTTGTACTTAACATTCGAACTGGAAAACTTTGTTAATTTTTGCAAATATTAGCTCATTTGGAATTTGATGCCTGCAACATGTTTAAAAAAAGCTGGCACAAGTGTCAAAAAAGACTGAGAAAGTTGAGGAATGCTCATCAAACACTTATTTGGAACATCCCACAGGTGAACAGGCTAATTGGGAGCAGGTGGGTGCCATGATTGGGTATAAAAGCAGCTTCCATGAAATGCTCAGTCATTCACAAACGAGGATGGGGCGAGGGTCACTACTTTGTGAACAAATGTGTGAGCAAATTGTCCAACAGTTTAAGAACAACATATCTCAACGAGCTATTGCAAGGAATTTAGGGCTTTCACCATCAAAAGGTTCAGAGAATCTGGAGAAATCACTGCACGTAACATTGAATGCCCGTGACCTTGGATCCCTCAGGCGGTACTGCATCAAAAAGCAACATCAGTGTGTAAAGGATATCACCACATGGGCTCAGGAACACTTCAGAAAACCACTGTCAGTAACTACAGTTGGTCGCTACATCTGTAAGTGCAAGTTAAAACTCTACTATGCAAAGCCAAAGCCATTTATCAACAACACCCAGAAACGCCGCCTGCCTTTGCTGGGCCCGAGCTCATCTAAGATGGACTGATGCAAAGTGGAAAAGTGTTCTGTGGTCTGACGAGTCCACATTTCAAATAGTTTTTTAGAAACTGTGGACGTTGTGTCCTCCGGAACAAAGAGGAAAAGAACCATCCGGATTGTTATAGGCGCAAAGTTGAAAAGCCAGCATCTGTGATGGTATGGGGGTGTATTAGTGCCCAAAACATGGGTAACTTACACATCTGTGAAGGCACCATTAATGCTGAAAGGTACATACAGGTTTTGGAGCAACATATGTTGCCATCCAAGCAACGTTATCGTGGACGCCCCTGCTTATTTCAGCAAGACAATGCCAAGCCACGTGTTACAACAGCGTGGCTTCATAGTAAAATAGTGCGGGTACTAGACTGGCCTGCCTGTAGTCCAGACCTGTCTCCCATTGAAAATGTGTTGCGTATTATGAAGCCTAAAATACGATAAGGGAGACCCCAGGACTGTTCAACAACTTAAGCTGTACATCAAGCAAGAATGGGAAAGAATTCCACCTGAAAAGCTTTAAAAATTGGTCTCCTCAGTTCCCAAATGTTTAAAGGAAAGGCCATGTAACATAGTGGTAAAAATGCCCCCGTGCCAACTTTTTTGCAATGTGTTGCTGCCATTAAATTCTAAGTTAATGATTTTTTGCAAAAGAAAATTTAATTCTTCAGTTCGAACGTTAAATATCTTGTCTTTGCAGTCTATTCAATTGAATATAAGTTGAAAAAGATTTGCAAATCATTGTATTCTGTTTTTATTTACGATTTAAACAACATGCCAACTTCACTGGTTTTGGGTTTTGTAATACGGATTAAGAAAATATAATGTAAGGGGACTACGGGGATTAAAAAAAAAAAGATTATGGGCATAGTGGCAATTCATACATTCACAGTAGTGTAGACAATTGGCCTGGTGGAATACATTGAGCTTGTCTACAGGCATGCTTATCCTGTTAAAATAGGTAAGTAGGTATATTGTTTTGTCTGTGCCACATTATTAAATATAACATTAAAAAAATAGGAATGCACATTTTACTAAATGTTCTCTGGCATAAATTAACAGGCATAAATGATCCATCAGTAAATCAATAGAAATATTTAAGAAATAAGAGAATCTCCTTCTGAAATTCTGTTTCCACACTTGGCTGACTGGAGGAGTCATGTCATTGTCACACCCGCGTGTTTACTTTGCAATTAAGTAAACACAGTCTCAAAGGAATATAACCTGCGGAGGCACTTTCTGACGAAACATCCACTTTTAGATGTCCGGCCCCTGAGCCCTTAGGCTCTTGAAAGTGCAGCCCTCTTCATTTTGTGGTTGAATAGCCCTGCTGTAGGCGCTGTCACCTACCATTACTCCACCACATACCCACACAGCATTTTACTGTAATCCACTCAGATCTAAGATGTAACAGCAGGAAGGCAGCAGCAGTCAAAGAATATAAGAGCTGCAGACTGAGATTAGAAGATATTCAATGAAAAGATGATTCTAAGCATTTATAGTCCATAGTCAAAAGTTTACACACACTTGTAAAGAACATAATGTCATGGCTGTCTTGAGTTTCTACGGAGCCCCTAAAGGGACATGGGGGAATTTTTATTTTTTTATACATTTTTAATTTTTAATTTTTTTAGACATGTATCTTGTGCGCACAAGAAACTTTATTAAGTTATAAAAAATGTTTTTTTAAAAATGTATAATTTTTTAATGATTATTATTTCTTCACGAGATACATGTCTAAAAAAAAAAAAATTATTTAAAAAAAAAAAAAGTGTCCCTTTAGGGCTCATGTCCCTCCATACTAAAGGGACATGGGGGAAAAAAATATTTTGTATCATTTTTATTTTTTTTATTATTTTTGGACATGTATCTCGTGCGCACCAGATACATGTTTAAAAAAAAAAAAAAAATTATACAAAAAAATGTTTTCCCCCATGTCCCTTTAGTACGGAGCCCCTAAAGGGACATGGGGGGGAAAAAAAAGTTTTTTTATTTTTTTATTTTTTATTTTTTTTAGACATGTATCTCGTGCGCACGAGGTAGTTTCTCATGCGCACGAGGTAGTTTCTCGTGCGCACGAGATACATGTCTAAAAAAAAAAAAAAAAAAAAAAATTATTAAAAAAAAATAATGTGTCCCTTTAGGGGCTCCGTACTATAGGGACATGGGGGGTAAAAAATGTTTGTGTAATTTTTTATTTTTTTATTTTTTTTGGACATGTATCTCGTGCGCACCAGATACATGTTTAAAAAATTAAAAAAATTATACAAAAAAATGTTTTCCCCCCATGTCCCTTTAGTACGGATCCCCTAAAGCAGGGGTCGGCAACCTTTACCACTCAAAGAGCCATTTTGGCAAGTTTCACAAATTAAAGAAAGTAATGGGAGCCACAAAAACATTTTTTAAATTTAAAATGAAAAACACCGCATACAAAGCTTACATGCTTTGTGCTATGTTAACCGGGGGTCTCAGACACACGCACCGGCACGCACTTTAATGTGGAAATTTGATGTTAGTGCAGCCCGCGAGTTTTGAATGAATGTCGCTTGATAGCGTCATACTTGCCAACCCTCTCATTTTTCCCGGGAGACTCCCGAATATCAGAGCGTGATGACACTGCACCTATCAGTGTACCTGCTCGGCCACAAGTGGAATGCAGCTTTAGCTTGCTAACGTAAGAGACAGCAAGGCTACTAACTCAGCAGCCACACATCTTACACTGACGGTACCAATACCCAGAATCCCATGCAGCCCTACCTCTTCCGCTCAACCAACGCACGGAGAGGGGGGGGGGGGGGGGGGGGGTTGATGTGTGGGGGGATTTGGTGGTAGCGGGGTGTATAATGTAGACCGGAAGAGTTAGGGCTGCATGGGATTCTGGGTAATGGTTGTGTTGTGTTTATGTTGTGTTACGGTGGGATGTTCTCCAGAAATGTGTTTTTCATTCTTTTTTGGTGTGGGTTCACAGTGTGGCGCATATTTGTAACATAACAATGTTAAAGTTGTTTGATACGGCTACCGTCAGTGTAAGCTGTGTGGCTGATGAGTAAGTATGCTTTGTTGTCTCCTGTGTGTTTTCAAGTAATAACAACATGCAACATGTGGCTGGACTGGCACGCTGTATGTAAATGCCATAGAGGACAATTACTGCAGTGCAATTAGGGCACGCCCTTTATTTAGTAATTAGAGTGTAAATAGGATTATTTTTTCCCTGGGAGTAATCTATGAGAGACACTGACATCCTTAGGTCTCCTGGGAAAATCGGGGGGGTCGGCATGTATGTAGCTGAGCCGCATCAGAGTGGTCAAGGAGCCGCATGCGGCTCCGGAGCCGCGGGTTGCCGACCCCTGCCATAAAGGGACATGGGGGGGGAAAAAAATGTTTTCTTTTTTTTTTTTTTTTTTTAGACATGTATCTCGTGCGCACAAGAAACTTTTTATAAAGTTATAAAAAAAATTTTTTTTAAAAATGTATAATTTTTTTATGATTATTTTTTTTTAGACATGTATCTCTTGAGCACGAGATAGTTTCTCGTGCGCGAGATACATGTCTAAAAAAAAAAAAAAAAAATGTATTAAAAAAAAGTAATGTGTCCCTTTAGGGGCTCCGTACTAAAGGGACATGGAGGAAAAAAAATTTTTGTATAATTTTTTATTTTTTTGGACATGTATCTCGACCAGATACATGTTTAAAAAAAATAAATAAATTATACAGCATTTTTTTTCCCCCCATGTCCCTTCAGTACGGAGCCCCTAAAGGGACATGGGGGGTAAAAAAATGTTTTCTTTTTTTTTTTTTTTTTTTTTAAGACATGTATCTCGTGCGCACGAGATAGTTAAAAATAATGTGTCCCTTTAGGTCAGGGGTCGGCAACCCGCGGCTCCGAAGCCGCATGCGGCTCTTTGACCACTCTGATGCCGACCCGCGGCTCCGGAGCCGCATGCGGCTCTTTGACCACTCTGATGCGGCTCAGCTGCATACTTGCCGACCCCACCGATTTTCCCAGGAGATTTATGGATCTCAGTGCCTCTCCTGGAAAACTCCCAGGGCAAATATAATCCTATTTTCACTCTAATTACTAAATTAAGGGCGTGCCCTAATTGCACTGCAGTAATTGTCCTCTATAGCATTTACAAACAGCGTGCCAACCCGGCCACATGCTGTATGTAGCTTTTACTTGCACACGTAGGAGACAGCAAAGCATAGTTACTCATCAGCCACACAGCTTACACTGACGGTAGCCGTATAAAACAACTTTAACACTGTTACATTACAAATATGCGCCACACTGTGAACCCACACCAAAAAAGAATGAAAAACAAATTTCTGGAGAACATCCCACCGTAACACAATATAAACACAACACAACCAATACCCAGAATCCCATGCAGCCCTAACTCTTCCGGTCTAGATTATACACCCCCGCTACCACCAAACCCCCCCACACATCAACCCCCCCCCCCCCCCCCCCCCCCCTGCGTCGGTTGAGCGGAAGAGTTAGTGCTGCATGGGATTCTGGGTATTTGTTGTGTTGTGTTTATGTTGTGTTACAGTGCAGATGTTCTCCAGAAATGTGTTTGTCATTCTTTTTTGGTGTGGGTTCAAAGTGTGGCGCATATTTTTAACATACCAGTGTTAAAGTTGTTTTATACAGTACGGCTACCGTCAGTGTAAGCTGTGTGGCTGCTGACTTAGTACGCCTTGCTGTCACTTACGTGAGCAGGCAAAACCTGCATTCAACATAGAGGGCGCCAAAGGCAGTGCCATCACGACCTGATTTTCGGGAGCCTCCAGGAAATAATGAGAGGGTTGGCAAGTATGACACTATCAAGCGCAATTCCTTCAAAACTCGCGGGCCGCACTAACATCAAATTTCCATATTAAGGTGCGTGCTGGTGCTTGTGTCTGAGGCCCCAGGTTAACATAGCACAAAGCAATTTAAGCTTTGTATGCTGTGTTTTTCATTTAAAAAATTTTTTTGTGGCTCCCATTATTTTCTTTAATTTGTGAAACTTGCCAAAATGGCTCTTTGAGTGGAAAAGGTTGCCGACCCCTGCTTTAGGGTCTCCGTACTACAGAGCCCCCATGTCCCTTTAGTACGGAGCCCCTAAAGGGACACTTTTTTTTTTAAAATAATAATTATTATTTTTCTTTAGACATGTATCTCGTGCGCACGAGATACATGTCTAAAAAAAAAAAAAAAAAATTATTATTTTAAAAAAAAAAGTGTCCCTTTAGGGGCTCCGTACTAAAGGGACATGTGTGGAAAAAAATATTTGTGTAATGTTTAAAAAAAAAAAAAAAAAATTATACAAAAAAATGTTTTACGCCCATGTCCCTTTAGTACGAAGCCCCTAAAGGGACATTGGGGGGGGGTTTACATTTTTTTTAATTTTTTTTTTAGACACTAGATACATGTCTAAAAAAAAAATAAATAAATATTCCCTCATGTCCCTTTAGGGGCTCTGTACTTTAGGGGCTCCGTAAGTTTCCAATCATGTTTGGCCACAATACCCAGCAATATGTTTGGAGGAGAAAAGGTGAGGCTTTTAATCCCAGGAACACCCTTCTTACCGTCAAGCATGGTGGTGGTAGTATTATGCTCTGGACCTGTTTTGCTGCCAATGGAACTGGTGCTTTACAGAGAGTAAATGGGACAATGAAAAAGGAGGATTACCTCCAAATTTTTCAGGACAAGCTAAAATCATCAGTTCGGAGGGTTGGGTCTTGGGCGCAGTTGGGTGTTCCAACAGGACAATGACCCCAAACACACGTCAAAAGTGGTAAAGGAATGGCTAAATCAGGCTAGAATTAAGGTTTTAGAATGGCCTTCCCAAAGTCCAGACTTAAACGTGTGGACAATGCTGAAGAAACAAGTCCATGTCAGAAAACCAACAAAAAGGCTAGACTACTGCAACGCACTTCTTGTCGGGTTCCCCAGCAAGAACATCCAGAAGCTGCATACAGAATAATACTGCTAGGATCCTGATGAGAGTGCGGAAATATGACCATATCACACCAATTCTCAAATCCCTTCACTGGCTTCCTGTTCCACTCAGGATTGAATACAAAGTCTCTCTACTAACCCACCAGTGCCTCCATGGAAATGCCCCCCTCTACCTCAAAGAACTACTCACCCCCAAACCCTCCACACGACACCTCCGCTCCGGACAGGCTAACCTCCTCCAACCTCCGAGGACAAAGCGACGAACGATGGGAGAACGGGCTTTCTTCTCCGCCGCTCCCAGTCTGAGGAACGCTCTCCCTGACCACCTGAGGGCACCACAGACTGTGGATGCTTTTTAAAAAAAGCTTAAAAACCCTTCTTTAAAAAAAAAAAAAAAAAAAGCCTTTTTTTAGATATATGCATACCAGTTCTAGCTCTTAGGCTGTTCTAGTTTTTATTTTTATTTATTTTTATTGTTATTATCTTTTTATTTTTATTTTTTTTAATACACTGTAGCACTTTCAATCCAATCAATCCAATCCACTTTATTTATATAGCACATTTAAACAACAAAAATGTTTCCAAAGTGCTGCACAACAATATTAAAAACAATATTAAAAACAATATTCAAATATTATCCTTAGTTCCACCAATGACTGAATAAAAACAAAAAATTAATAAATATAAAAACAGTATAAAAATAAATATTATTAAAAACGATTTTAAAGGGTAAAACCAATTAAAACAGGAAATAGAAATTAAAATTTATAAAAAACACAGGACAACAGAGGACAGACAACTCATGTAGTGTTAAAAGCCAAAGAATAAAAGTGGGTCTTACTTTGAGGTTGTTTATTCAATGTAAAGTGCTTTTTACAAATAAAATCTATTATTATTATTAAATTTAGCTGAACTGCACCAATTTTGTCAAGAGGAGTGGTCAAACATTCAAACCAGAAGCTTGTGGATGGCTACCAAAAGTGCCTTATTGCAGTGAAACTTGCCAAATAATAACATTGCTGTATGTATGCTTTTGACCCAGCAGATTTGCTCACATTTTCAGTAGACCCATAATAAATTCATAAAAGAACCAAATTTTATGAATGTTTTTTGTGACCAACAAGTATGTGCTCCAATCACTCTATCACAAAAAAGTAAGAGTTGTAGAAATGATTGGAAACTCAAGACAGCCATGACATTTGACCACGACTGTATATAAGACCAAATCATATAGTAACTAAGTATTTCCATGAGCGGGTTGATATTAATAAACATATCTTCCTCAGGGAAGAAAAGAACATTTGAGCGACTATGACACACTCAGCTCAAAGGTGATGACAACAAATATTTGTGTTCTCCGCCCGGCATGTCCTGCTCGTAAACTGAGCGGACCTACTCTTGATTGTAATTAAAAACCCATGGTTGCCTGGCACACCGCTGAGTTCCTTATTGCCACTCAAGCTAATTTAGGCAGTATGTTCAACATTAGGGCGCTTTGAAAGCCAAAAGTTTTCAATGTGCATGGAGCGGAGGTTAGTGGGTTTGCGTTTTAATGACATATTCCTCTAGTGGTGCTGAACATAACGAGGGCTATAGCTTTAATCCACTTTGCAGCAGAGCTGGGTGGAAGCCATCCAATGTAATTCATTTGCCGTCTTTAGATTCTATTACCTTGCCTGCCTGCAGGGAGCCGGAGTAGTTTTAATGGTTGGCTTTTAATAACCTGTAGAAACAATAGAAACGTATGTATACTTTACCCAGAGTGTTCCTCTTTAAAGCCACAGGGGTCGTTTACAGTAATGTTTTTAATTTAAAAAGTAGGTTATTGTAAGCTGTAAATTTAACAGTAAAAGCCTAAAGGTTGGGGGTTAGCTGACGCAATTGTCTAATTTAAAGTTAAAATACCAATGATTGTCACACACACACTAGGTGTGGTGAAATTTGTCCTCTGCATTTGACCCATCCCCTTGTTCACCCCCTGGGAGGTGAGGGGAGCAGTGGGCAGCAGCGGTGGCCGCGCCCGGGAATCATTTTTGGTGATTTAACCCTCAATTCCAACCCTTGATGCTGAGTGCCAAGCAGGGAGGTAATAGGTCCCATTTTAATAGTCTTTGGTATGACTCGGCTGGGGTTTGAACTCACAACCTACCCATCTCAGGGCGGACACTCTAACCACTAGGCCACTGAGTAGATGCCATAAATGCCAAGACGCATGTGCATAAAAAAAAAAAAAACATTGTTTTTAAAGACATATTTTTGTGTTATTGGAAGCAGTGTTCCCCACACATTCATTTATTTGTGGCGGCCCGCCACGAAATAATTACGTCCGCCACAAATTAAAAAAAAAAAAATCATTATTATTATTATTTTTATTTTTATTTTTTGGGTCCTCTCCAGCTTCTCAGGACAATCATATAGTTGATGTAGATGCCCATATCGGCTGTTCAGATTTACTTTACAAAAGAGAAGTGTAGGATACTTCTCTTGTTGCCTTATTTGTATTTGACTTTATTAAATGTATTTATATTAGAAACACAACATGTGTATATAACAAAGGGTGCAAAGTCTGCAGGCAGTAGGAAACACATGGTTAAGTGTAGGGAGTAAAACTGATGGCAGTCTAAAGTTCAAGATTTTTGGAGCTCTTTGTTCAGTGGATCAGATGTTTGATGAAGCTCTGTGTCTATCTACCACCACTACTGTTTTCTGTTTATTTGTTACTGACTGTGGCAGGACACCTCTGCCTCTGTTTCACTTTATGTTGCTGGTAAATAATATGGTTGTAGTAGTAGGCTAAAGTTAAATTATTTAGTATGCACTAATTAAAGGGGCAGAGCTTTATGAGACATTTTAGCTTTTATATTTTATAAGATATATTTTTTGTAAGAACCACAATTAATAAATATATTTCAGTGAATAACTTATTGTTCAAATCTGTATATAAATATGTACATAAAGTGTTGTAATTATATTGTAAAATGGATGGATGGACGTTTAAAACAAAACTGTTATTATTAATTAGTAAGTATACATTTTTTGAGCTTTTAGAGAAAATCATATAATTGTAGTTAATTATGCAAATTACTCGATGATGTAATGGTGACCACGCCCCCACCGCCACAGGTATCTTGGCAGTTTATGGGAAACTCTGGGAAGGGATGCACAATATTTTTTCCCAAGCCGATACGCATACAGGTAACTCCCTGCTTCTCAAGAACGATAACCGATCACTTATTTATTGATACTTACATACAGTACAGGCCAAAAGTTTGGACACACCTTCTCCTTTCAATGCGTTTTCTTTATTTTCATGACTATTTACATTGTAGATTGTCACTGAAGGCATCAAAACTATGACACCTGTGAAGTGAAAACCATTTCAGGTGACTACGTCTTGAAGCTCATCAAGAGAATACCAAGAGTGTGCAAAGCAGTAATCAGAGCAAAGGGTGGCTATTTTGAAGAAACTAGAATATAAAACATGTTTTCAGTAATTTTGCCTTTTTTTGTTAGGTACATAACTCCACATGTTCATTCATAGTTTTGATGCTTTCAGTGACAATCTACAATATAAATAGTCATGAAGATAAAGAAAACACATTGAATGAGAAGGTGTGTCCAAACTTTTGGCCTGTACTGTATATTTGGTTTTTTAATTGTAGTTTATTTGCTGCCGTCTTTGGACCGGCTTCTTTAGCAGCTGGCATCTTCGTAGGCTTTCAAAACACCGTCGTAGAGATGCTGACGTTCCAGGTGGTTGATAGGGTTTGATGTGTTTATTTTATACCCCCCTTGCAGACTTTTTGTGGAAATACCACGCAAAATGTCTTCCTCTGAAGCAGTGAAGAAGTCCCACACAATGGACGCCATGTTTGTTTACAGTGAGCTCAGGGGAGGTTTATTTCAAATGGCAAAGAAAAGGAAAAGGAGCGCTTGATTCGCTCACCCTAAGCATCCACAGCACAGTACGCATAATCTCGCCTCATTGGAGCGTTTTTGTTGTTTGTCGTGATTTGAGGTATTTTTGAAAGATTCATAGGTATGGCGTCATAATTCCTGATAATTATCTGTGCAGTAGGGCTACAACAACTAATCGATTAAAACCGATTATAAAAATAGTTGGTGATTAATTTAGTCATTGATTCGTTGGATCTATGCTATGCGCATGCGCAGAGGCTACTTTTTTATTTAAATTTTTTTATTTTGTTATTTTTTAATAAACCTTTATTTATAAACTGCAACATTTACAAACAGCTGATAAACAATAATCAAAATCAGTGTTTCCCATAAACTGCCAAGATACCTGTGGCGGTGGGGGCGTGGCTATGGGCGTGGTCACATGACATAATCGAGTAATTTGCATAATTTACTACAATGATTTGATTTTCTCTAAAAAGGCTCAAAAAATGTATACTTACTAATTAATAATAACAGTTTTGTTTTAAACGTCCATCCATCCATCCATCCATTTTACAATATAATTACAACACTTTATGTACATATTTATATACAGATTTGAACAATAAGTTATTCACTGAAATATATTTATTAATTGTGGTTCTTACAAAAAATATATCTTATAAAATATAAAAGCTAAAATGTCTCAAAGCTCTGCCCCTTTAATTAGTGCATACTACCGTAATTTCCGGACTATAAGCCGCACCGGACTATAAGCCGCACCAGCTAAATTTAGGGGAAAATACAGATTGCTCCATATATAAGCCGCACCCGACTATAAGCCGCAGGGTTTTGATGTGTAATTACCAGTGGTGTGCGGTGAGGTTAATGTCTGGTGAGGCACTGCATCATCACAGTCAGATTTACAAACATATGAACCCTAAATAGTATCTTATTCACCATGTGATTGGCAGCAGTTAACGGGTTATGTTTAAAAGCTCATACCAGCATTCTTTACACATACAAACTAGCACACAAAAAAGCACATTTAATAAAAAAAACATTATTATGGTCTTACCTTTCTTGCTGGACATCCTCCCTTTGCGTGTGTACCACACCGTTTGAAAAGAACGGGTCTTCTGTCCCGAAGTCAAAAGCAAACCTTTTAGCTCCGGTGTTGGTCTACCTCTAATTATTACCTCCTGCTTCGATTGAAAGTCCAGTTTAGAAAACTGTTTTATTTTACATATGTAATCCTCCATGTTTTTAATAAAAGTTCAGGCGAGAGGAAATAAAAAAACGCTGCACTTATTATTGCTAACTTTTTTTTTTTTTTTTTTCTTCTGCGGCAAGGAATGATCTCTGGGATCACTACCGCCCTCTACCACCAGGAGGCGGGATTACTGCGAGCCTCAGACAGTACGTCTTTGGCAGCAGTTTTATGAATGCTCAGCTGAAAAAATACGTTACACACATACAGTTGTTGACAAAATACACTGTACATTATATACCTCAGCTAACTAAACTATGGAAATGTATAATATAATTCATATAGCAATACAGTTTCCCTGCACAGCAGCTGAGCAGTTAGCCGAGTCATTGTGCACATTCCATGTTGAGGCACAAATCAGTGACGTGCCTCAACTGGCTGCTGATCACCGCACCGTCTCTTCTCAGTATTTGAACGGCAAATGTGAAAATAAAAATAAAAATAATCTAAAACTGGTGAAGTTAAATGGAAAATAACTTTAGTATAATCACTGGATACATATAACAATTTAATATTTTTTTTTTTCTTTTTACATTTTTTTTCTTTCCATGATGGCAGGTGAGGCCCCGCCTCCCCTGCCTCTAGTGACTGCACGCCACTGGTAATTACCGTAGTATATAGGGGTTCCTGCTACCACGGAGGGGATTGTCGGGACAGAGATGACTGTTTGGGAACGCAAAGCGTCCCATTTATTAACTATAAATCTTTAAATCATTCAATCAAACTTTCACATCTTTGACATGGCGAACAGCATTCGTGCAGAGTACAAATAATACAACGGTGCAAAGTAATACAAAGTGCTCGCATGTACGTTATCAAAATAACCAGCCTACCGGTATATGAAAAGTCAGTCTTTAATCATTGTGTCATCGTCTTCCTCCTGCGTACTAAAACCACCGAAATCCTCTTCGTCGGTGTCGGAGAAGAACAGGCCGTATATAAGCCGCACCGTTGTATAAGCCGCAGGGACCAGAACGAGGGGAAAAAGTAGCGGCTTATAGTCCGGAAATTACGGTAAATAATTTAATTTTAGCCCACTACTACAACCATATTATTTACCAGCAACATAAAGTGAAACAGGGGCAGAGATGTCCTGCCACAGTCAGTAACAAATAAACAGAAAACAGTAGTGGTGGTAGATAGACACAGAGCTTCATCAAACATCTGATCCACTGAACAAAGAGCTCCAAAAATCTTGAACTTTAGACTGCCATCAGTTTTACTCCCTACACTTAACCATGTGTTTCCTACTGCCTGCAGACTTTGCACCCTTTGTTATATACACATGTTGTGTTTCTAATATAAATACATTTAATAAAGTCAAATACAAATAAGGCAACAAGAGAAGTATCATACACTTCTCTTTTGTAAAGTAAATCTGAACAGCCTATATGGGCATGTACATCAACTATATGATTTGCCTGAGAAGCTGGAGAGGACAAAAAAAAATAATTTTTTTTAATTTATTTTTTTTAATTATTATTATTTTTATTTTTTTATTTTTTTTGTGGCGGACGTAATTCTTTCGTGGCGGGCTGCCACAAATAAATGAATGTGTGGGAAACCCTGAAAATAAGTATGGTGCCAGTATGCAGGTTTTTTTTCAATAAAATACTGGAAAGGATAGAAATGTAGTTCGTCTCTTTTATCCGATTATTAATCGAGTAATCAAAGTAATAATCGACATATTCATCGATTATCAAATTAGTTGTTATTTGCAGCCCTAGTCTAATGCAGTTATACTATTAGCTTCGAACCTAGTTTGATTTCCTGTAGCACTTTAGAATATTTAAAGTGTGTAAATAGCTTGGGGTTACCATATTATAGTGAGTGTTGAGTTTATCACCTAATTATGAACCTGTTCACACTGCAAAAACTGAAATCTAAGTAAGATGAAATATCTCAAATAAGGGTGATATTTGCTTATTTTCTGTCTTATAAGATAATTCTTTTCACTAAGCAGATTTTATGTTAGAGTGTTTTACTTGTTTTAAGGGTTTTGGTCCTAAATGATCTCAGTAAGATATTACAGCTTGTTGCTGAGATTTGATTACCTACACTACCGTTCAAAAGTTTGGGGTCACATTGAAATGTCCTTATTTTTGAAGGAAAAGCACTGTACTTTTCAATGAAGATAACTTTAAACTAGTCTTAACTTTAAAGAAATACACTCTATACATTGCTAATGTGGTAAATGACTATTCTAGCTGCAAATGTCTGGTTTTTGGTGCAATATCTACATAGGTGTATAGAGGCCCATTTCCAGCAACTATCACTCCAGTGTTCTAATGGTACAATGTGTTTGCTCATTGGCTCAGAAGGCTAATTGATGATTAGAAAACCCTTGTGCAATCATGTTCACACATCTGAAAACAGTTTAGCTCGTTACAGAAGCTACAAAACTGACCTTCCTTTGAGCAGATTGAGTTTCTGGAGCATCACATTTGTGGGGTCAATTAAACGCTCAAAATGGCCAGAAAAAGAGAACTTTCATCTGAAACTCGACAGTCTATTTTTGTTCTTAGAAATGAAGGCTATTCCACAAAATTGTTTGGGTGACCCCAAACTTTTGAACGGTAGTGTATATTGAGTAAAACATGCTTGAAACTAGAACATCAACTGTTGCAAAGCTGTGTCATTAAAACTCACAAGTATAAAACTACTTTTTTAAAGTAATAATTTTTTACTTCAAGCATGAAAAAAAAGATTATGATGCCGAGCGCATATCATTATGTCAAGTTAATGGCACGAGCATTTACTTAATTTAAGAATATTTTTCAACATATTGAGCAAAAAGGTCTCTTTTTTTGTACCAAGAAAAGTGCACTTGTTATTAGTGAGAATATACTTATTTTAAGGTATTTTTGGGTTCATTGAGGTTAGCTAATTTTACTTGTTTTGGAAAGTCTTGACAAGCCGAATTTTCTTGTTCTATTGGCAGATAATTTAGCTTAGTTCAAATAAAAATACCCCTATTTTATGTATTTATTTTTCTTGTTTTTGAACACTGACTTTTTGCAGTGCATACACTGGTATTATTTTAGTGAAATTCCACATCAACATGGTTAATTCAAATATGTCACATATCTACATTTTTGGTAAAGGATTTCATTCCACTAACAGACTTTAACAAAGGCCTTCATCCTGGTGAAGGTTTGCTCCAAGCAGGCTGGGCTCTCAAATGAGTTAATAAGTCTCTACTGACCCTCATTAAATCTCATATCCTGTTTAGAGATGCTGCAAGTAGAGCTCTGATGCTTTACTTTATCATGGCGAGACCACTCACTAACCTTTGAGCTTGGGGATTCTTTTGTTGATTTTTTTGGTCGTTATTTAGATAATGAGCGCTACGAGCGTAGCTGGGATAGATTGTCTGCTTTAGTGCGAAAGCACGTCAACAATACTGGCTATTTCTGTTTGTAAACAATGTTGCCGATAGAAATGTTTCCAGAAAGAAACGATTTTACATCATGATTTTTTACACTGTAGAGTCTACAGCCAGTTTATTGTATTTATTGTAAATATGACATCATTATTATTTTAATAGTACGTTGCCACACACACTGAGTCAGTATGAATTGGGGTGGCGCACAAGAGCTTGCAGATGCCACATCATCCTTTTCCACAGAAGAAGCCAGCGGCTTTTCTTTATATATATATAAAAAAAAAAAGAAAACCTTATTTACACAAACAAAATACAATAAATATATTTTAATGTTCTGTTTAGTTCAGTTCAGTTTCAGTTTATTTGGAACATGCATACAATGTAATGCATCACATATTTCCAGTTGTTTCATTACAGCACGTCCGAAAAGGAGTAGGAAGAAGCTTAGCTTATTTAATCCTACCCCTTTTCATGCCATAGCAATTTTATCCCATTTCCTTGTTCTCTCTAACAGAACAGTGAATAAATAAATAATAGCGTGCGCCGCGCTCGGGAATCGTTTGGTCATTTAACCCCTCAATTCCAACCCTTGATGCTGAGTGCCAAGCAGGGAGGCAAAGGGTCCCATTTTTTGTAGTCTCTGGTATGACTCGGCCGGGAGTTTGAACTCACAACCTCCCAGTCTCAGGGCGGACTCTCTAACCACAAGGCCACTGAGCTGGTTAGTTAGAATGAGGAAGTGTTGTTGTGTGTCTGGGAGTGAAGCACGGAGAAGGACGTGTGTGTACGGAGGAAATACCTGTTTAAATTGGGCCCATTGTGAGTGAAGTTAAGTTAATTATATTTATATAGTGCTTTTCTCTAGAGACTCAAAGCGCTTACATAGTGAAACACATGATCTACATCTTTAAGCTGCATTTAAACCCGTGTGGGTGGCACTGGGAGCAAGTGGGTAAAATGTCTTGCCCAAGGACACAACGGCATTGACTATGATGGCGGAAGCGGGGATCAAACCCGGAACCCTCAAGTTACTGGTACGGCCGCTCTCCCAACCGAGCCACACCGTCCCCTTACTTTGTTTTCACGTAAAAAAACCTCAAATTTTAAAGGCGTGGCGGCTAATATTTTGCCGCGGTGCATCGCCACAATTCAATACATTTGTTGGAAACTATGTTATTAACATTGATGAGAACATTAACATTTAAAGAAAAAAACCTACAAAATGCTTACTCCCCTTGAACCTCACTGCACGTCACTGACTACATCAGGGGTGTCCAAACTTTTTCCACTGACGGCCGCACACTGAAAAATCAAAGCAAGCGGGGGCCATTTTGATATTTTTTATTTTAAAAACCAATACAATATATGTATAAAAAAGATACATTTAGGCCTCCACTCAGACTTGATCCCGGGGACCCCAAAAGGTTTTAGTCAAAAAAAATATTACAAATGTGTCATTATTTAGTATTATTATTATTATTATTATTCAAGGTTTAAATCTCTAGATCAACATTAGGTCTATCTGTCAATATAACGCTTTTAAAGATTTAAGTTGTATGCCATTTTTGTCAAGGAAAACCATTTTTTTTATGGAAAAAAAACACAAAATATGCAATATTTTCCCCCAATAAAATTTTTAAGTGGAATATTTGAGATTATATAATAATTGGAGTCTTAAAAAGGTCAATAACTCATAACAACATTAATTTAAATTCATTATTTTTTTGAGCAATGACACTTAAAAAAAAAAAAAAAAAGTCCCACTAAAATTATTGGGGATTTAAAATGGTACTGCTCAGTAAAGTTTAAAAAAATAAATCCAACATTTTTTAAAACTTTTACCACAATAGTCTCAAGATCAACTTCAGATCTATCCGTCAATTATAAGTTTTATTGTTGTTTATGTTTTTTGTTTGTTCGTTTTAGGCCCTTTAAAAAACTTTGTTTTTTAAATGGCAACCAAAAAATATGCAACATTTTCCCCCAAAAATATCTCAAAGTGGAATATTTAATGTGAAGTAAATGGAGCCTTGAATAGGTCAATAATTCAAAATGACATTGATTTTGATTCATTATTATTTTTTAAAGAAAGAAACAGCCTGCATGGCAGCTTTGTGTTATTAGAGTAAATAATGCAACATTTTCTTGTTACATTTCACCTGTTTGCTCTTTTATACCACTTTTTATGTTTTTTTGTTTTTTTTCATCATATTTTTAGAATGTGCCGTGGGGCCGTTAAAAAATTACCTACGGGCCGCAAATGGCCCCCGTGCCGCACTTTGGACACCCCTGGACTACATAATACAAGCAGTTATTAGTCTCATTTCTCAAAAAATTATGCTAAAAATAAACATTCTACCACCCACGGAAACACCCTAATCTGATCGTGTTTGGGTTTTGAAAAACTGGACTAACACACCTTGATTACGCGATTGAAAACCAGATCTCTCGAGTAATGTAACAATTTGAAGTAAATCGATGGGAGAAAAAAATAAACTGATTTATTTAAAATGTAGCTAAGAAAATAGAGAATGCCGGCTTCATTCGGACTGCAGGATATAAATGCTGCTGTAGTATAAAGACAATATAACATACATCCATAAACGTGGATGTATATGCAAAAGTGCAATGTATTTATCTGTACAGTAATCTATTTATTTATATCTGCACCTTATTGCTCTTTTACCCTGCACTACAACGAGCTAATGCAACGACATTCCGTTCTTATCTGTACTGTAAAGTTCCAATTTGAACGACAATAAAAAGGAAGTCTACACTGCAAAAAGTCAGTGTTCAAAAACAAGACAAAAAAATACAAAAATGAGGGGTATTTTATTTGAACTAAGCAAAATTATCTGCCAATAGAACAAGAACATTCGGCTTGTCAAGACTTTCCAAAACAAGTAAAATTAGCTAACCTCAGTGAACCCAAAAATACCTAAAAAAAAGTATATTCTCACTAACAAGTGCACTTTTCTTGGTAGAAAAAAAAAACGAGACCTTTTTGCTCAATATGTTGAAAAACATTCTTAATGCTAGTGCCATTATGTTGACATAATGATATGCGCTCGGCATTACATTTCTTGAAACCAGCAAACTTATACTAAAAACTAATTTATTGTTCATAATGGAAAGGCAACAAGGCAACCGCTTGTTACTCTCGGGGTCTCCTAGCCGCTCAGGCAAATCATATTGTCTAAAAATGCATTTCTCCATCGACAACATGACATCATCGCGCCAAGTGCGTGCTCTTTCAGTCAATTAGTGCGCATATATACAGCCCTGGCCAAAAAATGTTTAATTGTATTTTTGAATAATTTATCTGAATGTGCATGAACTATTTCTGTTCAAAATTGTTAGAAATCTCACATGTTAAATATTTAAATATTAACTGTCAGTTTACTGTACTGTGCCAACTGTACTACTATATGAGTATGTGTTTTCTATTGTTTCACTTAAAATAAAACAGCAAAGTCAATTTGGCTGTCATCCTTTTTAATTATGAGACACAATTGTGTCAAAGTCATGATTTTTTTTTTTCATGCTTGAAATAAAAAAATGATTACTTTAAAAAAGTAGTTTTATGTGAGTGTTGATGACACAGCTTTGCAACACTTGATATTCTAGTTTCAAGCATGTTTTACTCAATATAGGTCATCAAATCTCAGCAACAAGCTGTAATATCTTACTGAGATCATTTAGGACCAAAACACTTAAAACAAGTAAAACACTCCAACATAAAATCTGCTTAGTGAGAAGAATGATCTTATCAGACAAGAAAATAAGCAAATATCACCCTTATTTGGAATATTTAATATTACTTAGATTTCAGTTTTTGCAGTGTAAGTCTAAGTCTAAGAAGAAATATGCGTGAGATGGAAGATTGTACACTCCTAACTGATTAGCAATAACTCTGTGTTCTGCACAACTGGCAAGCTTGTACAGAACAACAGGAACCATATCTGAAGTGGTACTGGGGCACGGACAGTCTGTTTCTTCGGAATTAAAACTCCTTCCATCAATCCACAGAACTCATTGAATGAACGTTGAGACATTCGAAAGTTTTCTTTCCATTCTCCGTCCAAAAATCTCTTTCAAAACAACTCTCTCCCACCAGTCTTCGATTCGGACCCGCAATAAAGAGCGATTTGTGAGGAGCTGCAAAGAAGCCTTGTTTTGGTGACCTCCACCCCAGATCCCACCTCACTCCTACCCACTTCTCTAAAGTGGGCTGGCTCAAGGTGGAGGACAGAGTTAAACAACTTGCACTGAGCCTAGTCTATAAAATCCGCTACACCTCCCTGATACCGAAGTACATGTCAAACTACTTCCTTAACGTAAATGACCGCCATAACCACAACACCAGGGGGAGCTCCACTAACCACGTTAAACCAGATTCCGAACTAACAAAGGTCTTAACTCATTCTCTTTCTATGCCACATCTATGTGGAATGCGCTCCCAACAGGTATAAAAGAAAGGGCATCTCTATCCTCCTTCAAAGCCGCAATAAAAGTTCACCTCCAGGCAGCTACAACCCTAAACTAACACCCTCCCCGGATTGCTAATAATCAAATGTAAACAATCAAATGCAGATACTTTTTCTTATGCCTTCTGATCTCTCTCTCTCTCTCTCTCTCTCTCTCTCTCTCTCTCTCTCTCTCTCTCTCTCTCTCTCTCTATGTCCACTACTTGCTGTCCATATCCTACCCCCCCCCCCCCCCCCCCCCCCCGATTGTAAATAATGTAAATAATTCAATGTGATTATCTTGTGTGATGACTGTATTTTGATTATAGTATATATCTGATAGTATATATCTGTATCATGAATCAATTTAAGTGGACCCCGACTTAAACAAGTTGAAAAACTTATTCGGGTGTTACCATTTAGTGGTCAATTGTACGGAATATGTACTTCACTGTGCAACCTACTAATAAAAGTTTCAATCAATCAATCAAAGTCATAGGTCAATGGGAAAAGCAATACATTTATTTGCGCTAAAAGGAATGAAGTGATCTGGAGGGGAGGCACACGGCGTTTGACCAATAGGTTGAATTTACCTAAAGTCACGTCTAGCTCAATAAATATGCGAAGTTTGAAGTGGTGCCAGCGAGCATCTGTTGTCATAGCGTTGTGGGCAGCATTTTACCTCTCTCTCAAATGCCCTATGCTTGTGTTGTTTTAGGCCACAGGTGTCAAACGCAAGGCCCGCAATATAATTTTATCTGGCCCGCAAACACCTTGAAATGGTAAGTGTTAGAGATGTCCGATAATGGATTTTTTGCCGATATCCGATATTCCGATATTGTCCAACTCTTAATTACAGATTCCGATATCAACCGATACCGATATATACAGTTGTGGAATCAACACATTATTATGCCTAATTTTGTAGTGATGCCCCGCTGGATGCATTAAACAATGTAACAAGGTTTTCCAAAATAAATCAACCTAAGTTATGGAAAAAAATGGCAACATGGCACTGCCATATTTGTTATGCACAGGGGCATTTTTTTAACCACTGTGTTACATGGCCTTTCATTTTAACAACACTCAGTAAACGTTTGGGAACTGAGACCAATTTTTGAAGCTTTTCAGGTGGAATCCTTTCCCATTCTTGCTTGATGTACCGCTTAAGTTGTTCAACAGTCCGGGGGTCTCCGTTGTGCTATTTTTGGCTTCATAATGCGCCACACATTTTCAATGGTAGACTGGTCTGGACTACAGGCAGGCCAGTCTAGTACCTGCACTCTTTTACTATGAAGCCACGCTGTTGTAACACAGGGCTTGGCATTGTCTTGCTGAAATAAGCAGGGGCGTCCATTATAACATGATAACAGATGCTGGCTTTTGAACTTTGCGCCTAGAACAATCCGAAGGGTTCTTTTCCTCTTTGTTCTGGAGGACACAACGTCCACAGTTTCCAAAAACAATTTTAAGTGTGGACTCGTCAGACCACAGAACACTTTTCCACTTTGCATCAGTCCATCTTAGACGAGCTCGGGCCCAGCGAAGCCGACGGCGTTTCTGGGTGTTGTTGATAGGGATGATGTTGGAAACCGGTTCTCCCGATTGTTCAATAAGAAAAGAACCAATTCCATGGATTCGAATCCCTTTTTGAGAACCGGTTCCCGTTATCGAAGCCACTATACCGTATTTTCGCGACTATAGGGCGCACCGTATTAAAAGGCGCCGTGTCAGTTACGGGTGCTATTTCTGTATTTAACACATAAATAAGGCGCAGCACATCTATGGCTTTTGGAACTCAATGCACACACAACCTATCTGGATTCGATAAGAGAATTCGATAATGTGCTCGAACTCGATAATTTCTTAACGAACATCATCCCTAGTTGTTGATAAATGGCTTTCGCTTTGCAAAGTAGCGTTTTAAGATGCACTTACAGATGTAGCGACCAACTGTAGTTACTGACAGTGGTTTTCTGAAGTGTTCCTGAGCCCATGTGGTGATATCCTTTACACATCGATGTCGCTTTTTGATGCAGTACCGCCTGAGGGATCGAAGGTCCGTAATATCATCGCTTACGTGCAGTAATTTCTCCAGATTCTCTGAACCTTTTGATGATATTACAGACCGTAGATGGTGAAATCCCTAAATTCCTTGCAAAAGCTGGTTGAGAAATGTTGTTCTTAAACTGTTGGACAATTTGCTCTCGCATTTGTACACAAAGTGGTGACCCTCGCCCCATCCTTGTTTGTGAATGACTGAGTATTTCATGGAAGCTGCTTTTATACCCAATCATGGCACCCACCTGTTCCCAATTAGCCTGTTCACCTGTGGGATGTTAGATGAGCATTCCTCAACTTTATCAGTCTTTTTTTTAACCATGTTGCAGGCATCAAATTCCAAATGAGCTAATATTTGCAAAAAAATAAAGTTTTCCAGTTCGAACGTTAAGTATCTTGTCTTTGCAGTCTATTCAATTGAATATAAGTTGAAAAGGATTTGCAAATCATTGTATTCTGTTTTTATTTACCATTTACACAACGTGCCAACTTCACTGGTTTTGGGGTTTGTAGAACCGAGTTGGTTAGCTGATCACTGTCAACAATTCCCTGTTTGAACCCTTTTTCTTTATTGCCTTTTTGAATACAGAGCCAACTTGTGGTAACTAATATGATATACTGTGTTTGGGTTGAGTGTTGGAATACAGCCTCCATGTAGACGTGAGAGGAGGCTGTTAATTGGTTGGGCAAAATGAAGCCAATCTGTGTTTAGAGACTTATCAGCACATGAGATGACTCACTCCCTCTCTGTGATTCTTGTAGTTTTTAATCCGTTCTTTATACATCACAGCTAAGTCTGCAGTGCAGGAAATGAGGGTTGTAAAGCCATAAAATGGACTCCCAACAACAAAAGCTCTCATTATTTTGATCAAAGTCACCTTTCATGGGAGTAGTCACACCCTATGCCAGATAGACTTCTCCTTTCAACCTGTCTGTTGTGCACACACGCTATCACTTCCTTATCCACACATGCAGTCGGAAGCTGTTACTGACTAGAGTTTCTACTTCTTGAATCAACAAATAAGCAGGTTACTTGTCCTAATGCTCAGTTTTGAATGTCCATATGTCCATGAGTCAGCCCCCTTGTGGTGCGACCAGGGTGGCCTTGGTGTGAAAAGTGGATCACTCCATGGCTGTCATATCCAAAAATACACACTGACTGGACATGCACACTATGTGCGTGTGTACCACCTGCTGTCCGCGTACGTGTTGTTATTAATGGGTGTAATAGACACACACTACGGTCACAACCAAAACAGCACTATATGCATATTTTCATTATTGCTGCTCACCGGTCGCTCCAAACAGGATAAACAGTAGAAACTAGATAAAGAACTGATTAGCTGTTTATTAGGGGTGTAACAGTACGTGTATTTGTATTGAACCGTTTCGGTACGGGGGTTTCGGTTCGGTTCGGAGGTGTACCGAACGAGTTTCCACACGAACATATTAAGTAGCCGCCTAAGCTAAAGTCTTAACAAGCTGCTCCGCTTCGTTCTGCCTGTCTCTGTCAGTACTCTACACAGCATTGTCCCACCCACACAACCATCTGATTGGTTACACACGGAGCGGTAACAGCCAATCAGCAGTGCGTATTCAGAGCGGTAACAGCCAATCAGCAGTGACATAAACGTAAACGGCAGCTCAGCTCGCTCGCAGTCCTGTCTTGAGGTGAAGGCTAATTAGCTTTTAGCGTAACGTTAGCGCATTTTGCGGTGTGTGTGTGTGTGTGTTACGGACAGCAAAGCTCTGTCTGTCTGTTATTTCACTTGACCTTTTTCCTGTGTTAATTGAGATGTGTTGAAGCAGCAAAAAAGGACATTATGTTAAATGAAGAGTTTCTGTCTCTGATAGTTGATATAATAATGTAACTGCATCATTAAGCCTACATGAACTCCATGGTGTTCAGGGATGAATAGTCTCTCCTATTGCTATTGTACCATTTTTCCAGCTATAGTTACATTAATCATTAGTAATGCAGCAGCCTAGTTTTGAATGGCAGGGTCCCTGCTATCACATGTTGATAAAAATATAACATTTACATAATAAATCAACTACAGGCTTCCCAAATGCTGTAATAAATTAAGCATGATGAGTTGACTTGAAACTGTTTAATGTTGCACTTTTTATATGTAGAAGAAAAGTTTTGTCATTTTATTTTTAATCTGAGCAACAACTTGAGGCAGTTTAATTTTGATTAACGTGGGCAGAATTATTATAGTGTTCCCAATGTTAAAAGGATAAAGCCATTGTTTACAAATTTGGTAAATAAATAACCAAAAAATGTATATGTGACCTGTGCTGGCAAAATGAGTCACAATGAGGAAATTTTAAAAACGTGAGCTATTGTTATTTACAAATTCTCCATCTAAAGACCTTCAAAATGATATATGGTTTGTTGGAATCGGACAGAAAATGACCGAGTTACATCCGATTGAAGTTGACCAAGTTTGAGGGTCCGTTTTGAGAAAAACCAGTTTACTGACTAAAGTTTACTGTTCCAGAACAGAATGTTCCAAAACAAAACTCCATAGCAACCATGCCTTAAAAGTCCTTGTAGCAACACCAAAATTGGTACAATTAAAGTCAAATCCCATGTCTAAAGGAAAAATATATATTCAACTCTATTGAAAACGGTTATGTACAAAAATGTCAACACTGTTATGTCACAGTTTTTTTGTTCACTGGTCAGTTTGTCAGCTGGTCAGCTGTCCGTAATATTCCTGACCAGCAGCACTAAGAAGATTCGCCGACTGCAGTGAATTTAGCGCATTTGCAACCCCCTGTGTACCCTCTTCACCAGGGGTGGGCAATTAATTTTTACCGGGGGCCGCATGAGCAACCCGAGCACTGCTGGAGGGCCACATCGACAATATTTCAATTAAATTTTGCTCAATTTTTTTTTTTATATATACCGTAAGATAAATAATAGTAATAATAATAATTAATAATAATAGTAATACTTCAACATAGTGTGTGTAACAGCATTCCATGACTAATATAAATAAATTAACATTAATAATAAATGACAGTAAAATAAGCACACGTATGACTGAGGAGTCATAGTGTAACTTTGTGTGGTGTTTGAGTTGTCCGACTTTTTGTGTGGCCATAAACGCACCAGTGGTTTAGTGCTATGCGTGTTGGTGACAGATGACAAGTTGGTTTTGGCCTGGTTTGTACGGCATAAAATTACTAGTTTTTCGAGATAGAAGTGTTTTACTCATGTTTTTGGTGTGGTTATGTCCGAATATAAACAGTTTTGCTCAATAAAGTGATCGATATAATTCCTGTCCTCGAAGCATCTCGATAGACGTTACAATAATTGAACGGTGTTCAATTGAACGGTGTTGACGAACACCGTTAGGACCGCTTGTTGTCACTGTCACTCAGAGTTGCATTGCAAAATTACATAGAATAAATATGTTTATTTTGTTTAGAATTCAGATGGGATTTGATTTGGTGCGCGGCATATATTTGCTGCGCGCAGCAGACGCTTGAGCAGTGCGCAATTGCGCAGGCACGCACCTTCGAGGGGACGTTGCTTGGCAGTCCATGTCTTGTTGGAAACACGCTATTCTTCATCAACTTTTCTCTTTTTAGCGTCTCGGGTGTAAACCGTGCATCACTTGTCGCTGCATGTGCACCTTCACTCGCAGGTTACACACGGACACACGCCCATAAATAATACTTTTCAAAATAAAAGCAGCACAGTTGTATTGCGCGCACGACATAGATGTTTTTTCAACTTTATTTTGTAATTAATGATTGCAGCTGTTCACATTCACTCACAATCACGCACACGCATACGTCCACACGGAAGTAATACAAATAACGATTTTCAAAACAAAAGCAGCACCGTTGTATTGCACACTCGACATAGATACTTTTTTAAATTTATTTTGTAATTTATAATTGGCCTCACGCGGGCCGGACAGGGATGCACAAAGGGCCGGATGCGGCCCGCGGGCCGCAGAATGCCCAGGTCTGCTCTACACCTTCTAAATCCATTACGGAATGTAAAACAGTCTAACTTATCCACAAAAATAATAATTAAATGTTCGAAAATCACCTTTTTTCACCAAATATTCCGCTCGAATTACTGTGTTGTTTTTCATCAGGGCGCTGCCATGATACCACCATGCACCGCGCGGGGTGATTCAACCAATGAGGGTATGCCTCACAGCGACCGCTTAGCAACAAGCCGGATTTGTTTACGTCGGGACAGGTTTAAAAACTCAAATTCTATTGGTTCAGAATGGCGTCATCGGGAATTCCACGCTCATTTTTAGAAAGTAGGTAAACTTGGCGTCACAATGATACCAAATATGGCTAGGGGGATTCCCCCTTATTGCCGCGAGTGAGCGTTGAAAACACTTGATTTTCTCAAGGAATTTTAACACAAAGGACTCATTTCTGAAGACATACCTCGTACAAAACCTTCAAATAAAGGTGATTTAAGATGTTTTCTTGCTATTTCGATGATTGGGATCGCTAGATTGTGGCTTTATGGACTCATTTTTGTGAAAATCTCAATTTCAACCAAGATACATTTTTTTCACTTATTTGCCTGTAGCTCAAAATTAGCCTGTGCGTATTCCGACTCATTTTGCCAGCACGGGTCACATATTTTGTTGTTTTCTTACTGTACCGAAAATGAACCGAACCGTGACCTCTAAACCGAGGTACGTACCGAACCGAAATTTTTGTGTACCGTTACACCCCTACTGTTTATGCAGTATATGTCCTGCAGTCATTTCTTTTCCCCTTTATATGTCTTCCAGATCCTCTATGACAGCCCCAAAGCGAAGCGAGAAGTGGAGCTTCACTGGCGGGTCTCTGGCGGGCCGCACATTGTTCCAATTCTCAGCCTGTATGAAAACATGCATCAGGGGAAAAAGTGCCTGCTCATAATCATGGAATGGTACTGTACACTTTACCATCATCGAACCAGCTTAGGAATTTGACAACTTCCAGCAAATATAAAACAGATATCTTGGTTTTTTTTAAGATGCATGTATTTTTGTGTTATGTTTCAATCTATTGTAGGACACTTTCATCTGTAGTCACTGATGCTCTAGTGCAGAGGTCTTTAACAGGGGGTCCGTGACCCCTTAGAGGCTCCGCAGACATAATACAAAGCAATTTGAAAACTTTTGGTTGATTAGATTTTATTTTCAAAATACCGTATACTCCAGCTCCCTGTAACCCGGATCATTATGGCCTGCGCAGTGGATTAGTGTTTAGAGAGTCCGCCCTGAGATCGGTAGGTCGTGAGTTCAAACCCCCGCCCGAGTCATACCAAAGACTATAACAATGGGAGCCATTACCTCCCTGCTTGGCACTCAGCATCAAGGGTTGGAATTGGGGGTTAAATCACCAAAAATTATTCCCCGGGTTATTATTCCCAGCTCCCAGGGGGTGAGGGTGATGGGTGAAATGCAGAGGATAATCTCACCACACCTAGTGTGACAATCATTGGTACTTTAACTTTAAAATGGATGATCTATGAACCAAATACCAAGAGGTTTAATTAAGTAACATTGCTTCTTAGCGTTACGTGTGGGGGGTCACAGCTCGCTGCAAGGTTCGTTCCCCCGGGATGCAGACGGACCACTCCGGACGGGAAGTGCAGGTAGGAACATGATTTATTGTCGAAATCAAACAAGTACCGAAAACGGAAAACAAGCCAGAGGAAAAACGTGCCGATCGCACTCGAAGCTAAGGCTAACACTTAGCACAGGCTAGAAGACAAGGAATACTCACGTAATAGTAGCATGAAGCAAACAAAGAAGCCAGGCGGACTGACCGGCAAAGGCAGGCTTAAATAATGCCTCTGATTAGTGCTCGGGAAATAGGTGAGCGTCCCGAACACCAATCAGAGACAGGTGAAAATAATAAATAACTAAACAAACTCAAGGGTGCACAACAACAGGAACTGAGGGAGTCCAAAACTAACAGAAAATAACAAAAACATGATCCGGGCCATGGATCATGACACTTAGCATCTATTGTGGTGGTTATGTTTTTATTGGAGAACCTTTCTCTGTGCGCAATTTCCTGTCTCCAGCTCTTCATTTATCAAACCGGATTTGTTATTGTTGTTTTTAATCATCAATTAGTGTGCTTCCAATATTCTTTGCTTATTGTCTGCACTGTTGACAGAACAAATACTTTGTGTTTTTATAATTTTGTTTCTGTCAACTCTGAGTGTCTTGTATTGAAATGTCATTCCCTTTTTGCCTTGATAGCCGAGGGGATTATAATCAGAGGAAGGTTACATTTGACATTTTTCTACTGGTCCATATTTTCCATAGGTCTTGAAAAATATCAATATCAACCGATATTTAAAAACTTATATTCTGATAACTAATGGTGGGTTTTGATTGATTGATTGAAACTTTTATTAGTAGATTGCACAGTTCAGTACATATTCCGTACAATTCACCACTAAATGGTAGCACCCGAATAAGTTTTTCAACTTGTTTAAGTCGGGGTCCACGTTCATCAATTCAGGGTAACATGGTGCCGGTCATCGATGTCCAAAGTGCACAATAAAAGCAAGAAAGCTAAAAACTACAAAAAAACCTGACCGGTGGGGGCAAATGCTGACTCAGCGTGAGGGGGCGTGGTGAGGAGGGGTTCATTTGCATCGAACAACTCCACCTTTCAAAACCGCTCGTTTTGAAAGAGAGCAAAAATAAAGCTTACAAATAGGTCTGTAAAACAAAATCTGCCGTATTTTCCGGACTATAAGGCGCATTTAAAATCCTTTTTTTTCTCAAAACTCGACAGTCTAATGTACGGAATAATTCTGGTTTTGCTTACCGACTTCGAAGCAATTTTATTTGGTACATGGTGTAATGATAAGCGTGACCAGTAGATGGCAGTCAAACATAAGAGATACGTGTAGACTGCACTTATGAAACGGCGCATCCTGAAGCGACTGTCAGAAAGCGGCTTGAAGATGATCTGTAAAACATCATCTATGCAACATTTTGACCAAAGAACCACCATTACATGTTATGTAAACCAGTGTTTTTCAACCACTGTGCCGCGGCACACTAGTGTGCCGTGAGATATTGTCTGGTGTGCTGTGGGAAATTATGCAACTTCACCTAATTGGTCCCAAAAATATTTTTTTCAAATCAATAATTATAACCTGCAAATAATGTGCCGTTGCTTAGTGTCTGTGCTGTGTAGAGCTCGGCAGGGTAACCACGTAATACTCCATGTCAGTAGGTGGCAGCAGGTAGTTAATTGCTTTGTAAAAGTCAGAATGTGTCGGGTGAGACGAGGATGGTTTGTTGTGATCACAATATGCAGGTAATAACGTATATAATGCTTAAACCAAAAATGAACATAAGGAAAAGGCAATGAAGCATAGGAATGGCTATGCAAAACACAAGTAAAACTGAATTGGCTACCAAGTAAACAGAAACAGAATGCTGGACGACAGCAAAAACTTACGGCGTCCACAAAGTACATCCGTACATGACATGACAATCAACAATGTCCACACAAAGAAGGATAGCAACAACTTAAATAGCCTTGCTTGCTAACACAAAGCAGGTGTGGGGAATAGCGCTCAAAGGAAGACATGAAACTGCTACAGGAAAACACCAACAAAACAGGAAGGGCCACCAAAATAACAGCGCAAGACAAGAACTAAAGCACTACACAGGAAAACACCAACAAACTCAAAATAAGGCACGACGACCTGGTGGAGTTTCATTTTTTAACATTTTTGCTGGTGGTGTGCCTCCGGAATTTTTAATGAAAAAAACGTGCCTTGCCTTAAAAAAAGGTTGAAAAAGACTGATGTAGACCACAAGGAAGTGTTTTACATTTAGAAAAAAATCATAATAATATGACTTCTTTATTGCGGCCTATAATCCGTTGCGCCTTATATATGAAAAAAGATCAAAAATAGACCATTCATCGACATTGCGCTTTATAATCCGGTGCACCCTATGGTACGGAAGATACGGTATGTACATTTTTCACCAACGAACCACCAATACACGTTGTGTAGTCCAAAATGAAGTGTTTTAAAAATACTGTAGAAGAAAATTACAATATGAACCTAGGGCTGGGCGATATGGCCTTTTATTAATATCTCGATATTTTTAGGCCATGTCACGATACACGATATATATCTCCATATTGTGCCTTAGCTTTGAATGAACACTTGATGCATATAATCACAGCAGGATGATGATTCTATGTGTCTACATTAAAACATTCTTCTTCATACTGCATTAATATATGCTACTTTTAAACTTTCATGCAGAGAGGGAAATCACAACTAAGTCCATTTACCAAAAAGTGTATTTATTAAACAGTTATTAAGCAGTGGCACAAACATTCATGTCATTTCAAAACAGAAAGTGCAAGATTGTCAGAGACATTTTAAAACAAGCTATTAGTGCACTTTTGTGCATGATGTCACTAAGATGACATATCAAAACAACACTAAATTAAAGTGCACTTTTTGTACAGAACGCCACTACAATAGTTTAAAACAAATAAAGTGCACTTTTGTGCATGATGTCACACAAGATATTTCAATAAGTGTCAAATAAAAATGAGCTGCATAATAGGAAATCAAATAGTGTATGTCCTTCGCTATGTGGTAGGTTCCTACGGACGTTATCTCCTTCTGTTGTTGACTATTTGTTTCATACGGTGTTGATGTGGAAATAGTTGCTTGGGCATTTTGTTGGTGTGGCACCGAACGGAGATGTTGACATGCGGAGTTTCAAGCACTCTTCATTCTCTAGCGGGTGACTTTTCAAATGACGCTACAAATTAGCAGTGCTGCTACTTTTTGTAGCAACGCTTTTGCCGTATACATGACATATTACGGTTGTCTGTTCGACATCTTCCTGCTTGAAGTCAAACCCCCGCCGGACGATGGACCCCCTGCTGTTTTTCTTGGAAATTAATTCTTCTTCATTTGTTGCCAGATTCGCACCTTCTTTCTCTCGTACTACCACTCGCACCACAGCTAACGTTACCCATGCTGCTAACTTTCTGCTCTGTGAGGGCATATGGCGTTGCACGCGCGACAGTATGTGACGTATGTAAGAAGGTGCGCTTGTTTTATGTCTCTGTGAGAAGCAGAGACAAGAAAGAGTGAGAAAAGCCTGTAGTGTAATGCCCGCAGCTAAAATCAACTGCGTGAGAACGTGTACTCGAATATCACGATATAGTAATTTTCTGTATCGCACAGAGACAAACCCGCGATTTATCGAGTATATTCGATATATCGCCCAGCCCTATATGAACCCTTAAAACTAAAGCTAAGCAGAATGCCCTCTCCTGCCTAAGTTGTCTAAAGCAACTTAGAACACAGGAAGGTCAGTTTGAAGTCATTAGGAGTTGCCACCAGTTGGTGTGTGTGTGTGTGTGTGTGTGTGTGTGTGTGTGTGTGTGTGTGTGTGTGTGTGTGTGTGTGTGTGTGTGTGTGTGTGTGTGTGTGTGTGTGTGTGTGTGTGTGTGTGTGTGTGTGTGTGTGTGTGTGTGTGTGTGCCAGAACATGCAAGTTTAAAAAAAGTCAAGTCAAGTGACTCCAAACTGACGCAACAAAATGAGCATGTCTGCACGGATGTGGACTACACATCATCATAACATAACCGTGTGCTTACAGCGTATTACTCGCAAATGGTCCTCCTGACCTTAGCAACTGTGACACGGAATGTCTGATCTCTCGACGTCATATTTATTGACGTAACAGAGTGGCATAGCAACGGTGTGTGTTGCACTGTTTGTAGTGACCCTGTGTGTTAGTGCGTTATGAGCTGCTTCCTGTCACATTGGAGGTTAGCCGAGGACATTTTAGTTGCGTTTAGCAAAGAAGCACTTTCACTCTTCTCTCGGATATGTCTCTTCCGCTGTGAGGCCACAAATAGTACACTTCCCCTTTCTTTTAGGGCAGGGGTCGGCAAGCAAAATTGTTGAAAGAGCCATATTGGACCAAAAATACAAAAAACTAATCCGTCTGGAGCCGCAAAAAAATGAAAAGCCGTATATAAGTCTTATAATGAAGGCAACACATGACGTAAGTGTCTATATTAGCTATATTAGCCTACTATCAAAATGAGTATGTGTCGCAGGCTGAAGCGAATCGTCGTTGACAGAAATGTCGGAATATATTATTTATTCTACACATTTTTACAACATTAGAAACTATTAGTAAATCAGAGGCTACTCAGAATGGAGATAACTCCCGGAAATGACTGGCTTTTATAGTTTTTTTATAGTCTTTGGTATGACTCGGCCGGGGTTTGAACTCACAACCTACCGATCTCAGGGCGGACATTCTAACCACAAGGCCACTGATCCTTCGTCCTGCGTGTGTGTCGACACATTTGGACTGTAATATAAAAAAATAAAATAAAAAATATTAAAAAAAATATATATTTTATTTATTTATTTAACATTTGGTTTACATTTGACATGTGTTTAATTGTATTTCTGGACTGAATATGTCAAAAATCCAATAAACAAATGTTTAGAAAATAAAATAAAAACTATTAAACATATCGTCTATTCAGCAGTATCATTTTATAATTTTATCGCTACTGGATGACTTACGTGGCTTATTAAAACAACTTAAATTGATGCGTTTTGATGTCTGCTGGCTTTTTTAATGCCTTTTTCATTTAGGAAATATATCCTATATAATATATCCCCTATATAAAAAAAGAACATCTTTCAATATGCATTTCTTTACATTTGGATCCAGTGTTTCCCATAAACTGCCAAGATACCCGTGGCGGTGGGGGCGTGGCTATGGGCGTGGTCACCATGACATCATCGAGTGATTTGCATAATTTACTACAATGATATGATTTTCTCTAAAAAGGCTCAAAAAATGTATACTTACTAATTAATAATAACAGTTTTGTTTTAAACGTCCATCCGTCCATCCATCCATTTTACAATATAATTACAACACTTAATGTACATATTTATATACAGATTTGAACAATAAGTTATTCACTGAAATATATTTATTAATTGTGGTTCTTACAAAAAATATATCTTATAAAATATAAAAGCTAAAATGTCTCTTAAAGCTCTGCCCCTTTAATTAGTGCATACTAAATAATTTAACTTTAGCCTACTACTACAACCATATTATTTACCAGCAACATAAAGTGAAACAGAGGCAGAGGTGTCCTGCCACAGTCAGTAACAAATAAACAGAAAACAGTAGTGGTCAAATACAAATAAGGCAACAAGAGAAGTATCCTACACTTCTCTTTTGTAAAGTAAATCTGAACAGCCTATATGGGCATCTACATCAACTATATGATTTTCCTGAGAAGCTGGACAGGACACAAAAAAAAAAAAAAAGTTTTATTTTTTTTTCAAATTTTTTTTTTATTGGCGGACGTAATTCTTTCGTGGCGGGCCGCCACAAATAAATGAATGTGTGGGAAACATCATTCAATTGTGTTGTTTTTGTATATTGTTTGTTATATTGTATAGGATTGCTTATTGTTTTTATTTATGGACTCAATTCTTATTTTTGATCTTTATTACTTATGTGATTTATTTTTATTCCATATTTGTTTCCACTACCGCACCTTAAATTGGAGTCCTTAATTTCGTTATATGCAAATATAATGACAATAAAATCCATTCTATTCTATTCTTCTGATGGTTCGCCGCCTCCCTGCAGAGCGTGACTGTGCTAAAAATAGTTTCTGGTCTCTTGATTCCGATTCGTTATTGCAGATAAGGTGGTACAGATTATAAATGTGTGATGTTAGTTCAACAACGTCGCACATATCTTGGAGAACATAACATGAATGCGGAGGGAAATGGGTGTTTCCATGGATACATAATACCACGAGTACACGCAAAAACCTCATTGAGATGGAGCGGTCTGCACCACTTGTCAATCGTAGAACACACGCAAAACGGCCAATAATAGTATTCGCAATTTCATAGTTTGCACAAGCTGTTTAGCTCGTGGTTTTGGGATCTTAGATCAGGCCTTTTTTTATTTGTATTATTAGTTTATTCGAACAGGGACATTGATCAACATTGTTGTAAATGTGCAAGTTTTAGCTACAAAGCTAGTTTCCAACCAAGGTGTAGATCGCCAGGAGAAAACAATATACAATTAAAACAATCATTAAGAGTCTACTTAAAATAGTAAAACAATTGATTAATATTTCACACTCACAGCAGGCTGGAAGAATAAAGCAGCAAAATAAAATACATTCATGATTCTCAAATAGCCATGATTTTAGCATATTTTAAATTGCCTTAATGTGTCAACATAGCGTAAATGAGAAGGGATCTTGTTCCAAAACTGGACTGCTCTTCCTGAGAAGGCCGACTGGCTGAAGGCACTTTTTCTGAAGGGAACTATCAGGTTGTTTGAGGAGGCGGATCTAGTTTGTCCCCAGCTCAGATGCACACAATCAGAAAGTGGTTTGGTGTTGCTATTTTGCATTTGTCCCATTGTCTGCAACTTACCAAACTGGTGTCTTCATTGCTTCATTTTGTATGTTTGTGTGCACAGCATGGAGGGTGGAGAGCTGTTCAGCAGGATCCAGGCCAGAGGGGACCAAGCTTTCACAGAAAAAGGTGAGAATGGATCAAGTGCGGCATTTTTTTTTTTTTTGATCCAGGATAGATGGAATGCAGAGTACAGATTTTTACAGCCATCGTATTTCAGAAGCCATTTGTATTACAATATATCTTCTCACTCGACAATATATTTAAACAGTGGTGTGCCGTCATAACCAGAAATCATGATCATAATTAAAGATGAAAGTATTTTTATATTTACTTTCCCTAAACGTGTAAAAGTATTCATGTTCTCTTCATGTCATATTATGCTCCTTCCAGCGCTGTTGTTTTTAGTTTTAGTTTGTATCCAATCAGAATTCAGCTAGCTTATGTTGCCATGCTGTACCAAATCTGCCCGGGGTCTTCAGAATCAACATTGCGGGCGTCTGTGTACTGTAAGTGAATGGGCACATACAGTTGATAGACAGTTGCGATAGCCAATCATATCACAAGTTGTTGACAGTAGCCTGATGTTAACGAGAATGTGATTGGATACTCACTTGTCACTCCAAAGTGAGTATCCAATCACAGGTTGCAACTTAGCAGGAATCAGGTTGACCCACAAAGAAGGAGAACAAAACATTGATTAGGTGGCAGATATGTATTTACAAGAAGGATATTTAAAGAGAAACTACATCTGGGGAAATGCCCGCCATTTCCACTCGAATCAGCCGACTACGAGGGGTACCACTGGCTTATACGGCGTCGAATGGGTGCTACAAGTTGTGAGTTCAAATATTTTATTTCTTTATTTTTTTCACGTTTAATATGTTTTTTGCCATTTTAATTTTGCCCGTACCACATAAGATATGTTTTAATTTAATTTAATTGACTTTTAAATGCGCCAGAAAATAACCCGTTTTGTACTCCGTTGGTGGTGATTCAATGCCCAGTAGGGCGTAAATGTGTTTCTGTATAGTATTTCTCCAGCAATGGTCATGTGGTGACACAAATTATGGTATTTTGAGAGGTAATCATTGGAAGTCAGACATCACTGAAGGCCTAGGTGGGAAGCGCACGGCCCGTCACTCAGTTTAAAGACCTACTGAAAGCCACTACTACCGACCACGCAGTCTGATAGTTTATATATCAATGATGAAATCTTAACATTGCAACACATGCCAATACGGCCGGGTTAACTTATAAAGTGCAATTTTAAATTTCCTGCTAAACTTCCGGTTGAAAACGTCTATGTATGATGACGTATGCGCGTGACGTCAGTAGTTAAACGGAAGTATTCGGACACCATTGAATCCAATACAAAAAAGCTCTGTTTTCATCGCAAAATTCCACAGTATTCTGGACATCTGTGTTGGTGAATCTTTTGCAATTTATTTAATGAACAATGAAGACTGCAAAGAAGAAAGTTGTAGGTGGGATGGGTGTATTAGCGGCTGGCTGTAGCAACACAACCAGGAGGACTTTGACTTGGATAGCAGACGCGCTATCCGAAGCTAGCCGCCGACCGCACGGATGATCGGGTGAAGTCCTTCGTCCTTCCGTCGATCGCTGAAACGCAGGTGAGCACGGGTGTTGATGAGCAGATGAGGGCTGGCTGGCGTAGGTGGAGCGCTAATGTTTTTATCATAGCTCAGTGAGGTCCCGTTGCTAAGTTAGCTTCAATGGCGTCGTTAGCAACAGCATTGTTAAGCTTCGCCAAGCTGGAAAGCATTAACCGTGTATTTACAGGTCCAAGGTTTAGTAGTATTGTTGATTTTCTGTCTATCCTTCCAGTCAGGGGTTCATTTCTTCTGTTTCTATCTGCATTTAAGCACAATGCTATCACGTTAGCTCCGTAGCTAAAGAGCTTCGCCGATGTATTGTCGTGGAGATAAAAGTCACCGTGAATGTCCATTTCGCGTTCTCGACTCTCATTTTCAAGAGGATATAGTATCCGAGGTGGTTTAAAATACAAATCCGTGATCCACAATAGAAAAAGGAGAAAGTGTGGAATCCAATGAGCCAGCTTGTACCTAAGTTACGGTCACAGCGAAAAAAGATACGTCCTGCACTGCACTCTAATCCTTCACTCTCATTTTCCTCATCCACAAATTTTTCATCCTGGCTCATATTAATGGGGTAATCGTCGCTTTCTCGGTCCGAATCCCTCTCGCTGCTGGTGTAAACAATGGGGAAATGTGAGGAGCCCTTCAACCTGTGACGTCACGCTACTTCCGGTACAGGCAAGGCTTTTTTTTATCAGCGACCAAAAGTTGCGAACTTTATCGTCGATGTTCTCTACTAAATCCTTTCAGCAAAAATATGGCAATATCGCGAAATGATCAAGTATGACACATAGAATGGATCTGCTATCCCCGTTTAAATAAAAAAAATTCATTTCAGTAGGCCTTTAAAGGACCTAAGCTTCCTCAGGAAAAAGAGTCTGCTCATGCCCTTCTTGCATACAGCTTTGCAGTTGTCCTTCCAGTCCAGTCTGCTGTTCAAGTGGACTCCCAGGTACTACTGCCACCTTGATGGGCTCCACCGGGGTCATTCTCTAGGACTAGGATATCACTTAAAGTGCCCCACTAATGCTGACAACATTGGCACTTATTTCATCATTCTGTACCTAAAACTGATGTCTACAGGTAAAATCCCCCCAAAATAGAAAAAGTAGTGATTTCAGGCTTGTTTTCTGGCGATTTTCAACGCCTACTTTTAGCTGTAAAATGTGGGCACAAGCAGGCCTGCTGACGTCCTCGGCAGAAGACTTAGACTATTGCATAGTATGTTTTTGGGTTGTATCTTCATCCTGAATTATGTTGTTTTGGCGCAGAATATTGAGTCATAACCTGCGGGGGAAGTTTTCGTTGTGCGCAATAGAACTTTTTCGCCTCCGTGGATGTGGTGGTTTCACGGCAACTTTACGACTTGTTTTTGGCTCGGAGCTGACACACTAGTGGCTACGTTATGGAGATTAATGGTATTCATATTGCGAAGTCAGAAGTATCCGCTTCACACTTGCAGCAAGGGACACGCCGGCGTACAAAAAGCAGATAAATAAGAAGGTAAGCCGCGAGTATTGTATTTTGCGTCCTCTTCTAATTATGTTTTATTTATGCATTTGCACCTTGAGTTGAGTTTATTGGTGCTTGAGAAAGTGCTGAAAGAACAGATGTATACTTTATGTGCTTCAAGAGCAGCTTTACAACAGTGGGAACACACAGATGCATGGAGGTTAAAAAAAGGAATAAAAAAATATTAAAAATGTCATAATAACCTGAAGAAAATACCCATTACAAGCAGACATTGAAGATCAGGAAACACAGGCTATAGTGTCTATATATAGTAGGGGTGTCCAAAGTGCGGCCCCCAGCTAATTGTTTACCGGCCCGCCACTCATTCTGGAAATGCTATTGCAAAAATAAAAATGAATGAGGTGAAATCTAATGAGAAAAAGTTGCAATGTTGACACAAAGCTGCCATGCAGGCTGTTTTTTTTCTTTTGTCTTTCTTTCTTTTTTATTTTTTTGCCATTGCTCAAAAAAAAAAATTATGCCAAAAAATCCATGTTGTAATGAATTATTTTCAAGGCTCCAATTACTTCAAATATTTCACTTTAAAATGTTTCATGTGGTAAATATTGCATATATTGTGTAGTTGCCATATAAAAACATCAACGTTTTATTTGACAAAAGAGCATACAACAAACAAAATAATAGTTCAAACGTAAAATCGACAGATATACCTGAAGTTGATCTCCTTGAAAGTGAATGAAAAACCTAATAAAAACATATCACTTTATGAGTGGGGTACTTTTTGGATCCCAAATATATTTAGTGGTATTTTATTTATCTTTTCACTGTGATTACTCAAAAATATTAAAGAATTAAAATCATTGCATTATTGATCTTTTAGGGCTCTAATGACTAAATACTGCATATTTCAGTTTTACTATAAAAAAACTAAGTTGTTTTTGACATAAAAGCCATAAAACCTTTTTTTGTATTACTTTATATCAACTTGAAGTTGATATAGAGATTTACTGTAAGCGTTAAATAAAAAATAAAAAAATAATAATTTGACTTATTTTTAACATTTTAATGACTGAGACCCTTTATGGTCCCCGGGACCCCTAAAGGTAAAATAAATTTAAAAATCCATATATTTTGTTATGGTTTAAAAAGGAAAAATATCAAAATGGCCCCTACATGCTTTAATTTTTCCGTGTGCGGCCCTCAGCGGAAAAAGTTTGGACACCCCTGATATACAGTATATATATATATATATATATATATACATATACTGTACATTATATTTATGTTTTTTTCCCCTCATAATGTTAACCATAGCAGTTTTGAACTAATCATGGACCAGGGCAACAAAACATGCAATTAAGTGATCAAAATAATAATTTTGCATGCCCTCATCCACACTGTCTATGCTGGGGAAATGGACTCCAGTTCTGTAGGAGACCTCACACCAAGAAGGGGCGGCATGTAGAGTCTGGCAAATGAAAGGGTACGTTTCAAGTACGGTTAATTACCTACCGAATACTCAAAAAGTAATTGCTATTATGGGAAATGACTGCTAGATTTATTTTAAGGAAGAAGCAAGGAGAACTGGTTAGTGTAATTTTGGTCATTGAAGGCTATGGGTCCTTTTAAGAGTAGTCAGTGTATAACTGTAAAGTGGTATACGTTGACACTCAAAACACACACAAAAAAAATCAGCAGTCACACACTATAGGAAATGTACAAATTACTTCCAACGTTAACATAAAAACATGCAATAGGTAAACATATACTGTTACAGTAAAAACAGGTACATTGCCCAATATAACCAGTTTCTCCATCCTTTAAAATAGCCTGAAATTTCCCCAAAAATTAGAGTTCAGCAGTGTTTCCCACACATTCATTTATTTGTGGCGGCCCGCCACGAAAGAATTATGTCCGCCACAAATTTAAAAAATAAAGAAATAAAAAAATTTTACAAAAAAAATAAAAACCTTTTTTTTTTTTTTTTTGTCCTCTCCAGCTTCTCAGGCAAATCATATAGTTGATGTAGATGCCCATATCGGCTGTTCAGATTTACTTTACAAAAGAGAAGTGTAGGATACTTCTCTTGTTGCCTTATTTGTATTTGACTTTATTAAATGTATTTATATTAGAAACACAACATGTGTATATAACAAAGGGTGCAAAGTCTGCAGGCAGTAGGAAACACATGGTTAAGTGTAGGGAGTAAAACTGATGGCAGTCTAAAGTTCAAGATTTTTGGAGCTCTTTGTTCAGTGGATCAGATGTTTGATGAAGCTCTGTGTCTATCTACCACCACTACTGTTTTCTGTTTATTTGTTACTGACTGTGGCAGGACACCTCTGCCTCTGTTTCACTTTATGTTGCTGGTAAATAATATGGTTGTAGTAGTAGGCTAAAGTTAAATTATTTAGTATGCACTAATTAAAGGGGCAGAGCTTTATGAGACATTTTAGCTTTTATATTTTATAAGATATATTTTTTATAAGAAACACAATTAATAAATATATTTCAGTGAATAACTTATTGTTCAAATCTGTATATAAATATGTACATAAAGTGTTGTAATTATATTGTAAAATGGATGGATGGATGGACGTTTAAAACAAAACTGTTATTATTAATTAGTAAGTATACATTTTTTGAGCCTTTTTAGAGAAAATCATATCATTGTAGTAAATTATGCAAATTACTCGATGATGTCATGGTGACCACGCCCATAGCCACGCCCCCTCCGCCACAGGTATTTTGGCAGTTTATGGGAAACACTGGTTCAGGTAGCCTCAGATTCTTTTGTAATTCCTTCCATGACAATGGAATGGCACATCTGAAGGCTTTTTTCCCCCAAGGCTTGTGTTGGCTCTCAGAACCAACATGCCAAGGATGTCCTGTGTGATGGCAAAGTGTAGCGACTGGAATCTCGACACATAAACAAGTGGTAAACAGCCTAAGAAGTGGTTGATATATAAAAACCATCCATCGAGAAAATCTGCGGACGGACAAAGATGGACTGTTTTGGCAAAAGTTTTAGCACTTTGTGATTTGGTGTCAAATGAAAAGTGCATTTTAAATAAAGTTATTACATGTTTCCGTTGCATATAAAGTGCAATGGTGGACAAGGTTGCCACAATCAGTAATAAAACGTAAGGCATAAACAGTTTCAATTGTTTCAAATGAGTGTCAGGTGCATTTATAAAAAGCAAGTGTCCATAATCTAGCAAAGGCATGAAAGTAGTCAGGATCAAGTGTTTCTTACTTGTAGGAAAAAACAGGACTTGTTTGTAAAAAAAAAAAAAAATTCAATGTGAGATTTAAAAGACAAGTGTGGAGGTTTCCCTCTTGTGGATTCTCCTGACCACTGTAGATCCTCACGGGAGCCCGGTAGTCTGGTTTTAACTATGTTTTATTGGGTGCAAACCCGCCAAGACAGCACTCTGCTCAGCAATTTGTAGCGGGGGGTGTATATTGTAGCGTCCCGGAAGAGTTAGTGCTGCAAGGGGTTCTGGGTATTTGTTCTGTTGTGTTTATGTTGTGTTACGGTGCGGATGTTCTCCCGAAATGTGTTTGTCATTCTTGTTTGATGTGGGTTCACAGTGTGGCGCATATTTGTAACAGTGTTAAAGTTGTTTATACGACACCCTCAGTGTGACCTGTATGGCTGTTGACCGAGTATGCGTGGCATTCACTTGTGTGTGTGAAAAGCCGTAGATATTATGTGATTGGGCTGGCACGCAAAGGTAGTGCCTTTAAGGTTTATTGGCGCTCTGTACTTCTCCCTACGTCCGTGTACCACTCTGTACAGCGGCGTTTTAAAAAGTCATGAATTTTACTTTTTGAAACCAATACCGATAATTTCCCATATTACATTTTAAAGCCTTTATCGGCCGATAATATCGGCAGTCCAATATTATCGGACATCTCTACTTACTATAACTACTTTGGATAACAGAATGTTGTCTTAATAACATATATCCACATTTTTATTCCCATTTGCAACTAAATTAAAGGCCTACTGAAATGATTTTATTTTATTTTAACGGGGATAGCAGATCCATTCTATGTGTCATACTTGATCATTTTGCGATATTGCCATATTTTTGCTGAAAGGATTTAGTAGAGAACATCGACGATAAAGTTCGCAACTTTTGGTCGCTGATAAAAAAAAGCCTTGCCTGTACCGGAAGTAGCGTGACGTCACAGGTTGAAAGGCTCCTCACATTTCCCCATTGTTTACACCAGCAGCGAGAGCGATTCGGACCGAGAAAGCGACGATTACCCCATTAATTTGAGCGAGGATGAAAGATTTGTGGATGAGGAACGTGAGAGTGAAGGACTAGAGTGCAGTGCAGGACGTATCTTTTTTCGCTCTGACCGTAACTTAGGTACAAGCTGGCTCATTGGATCCCACACTTTCTCCTTTTTCTATTGTGGATCACGGATTTGTATTTTAAACCACCTCGGATACTATATCCTCTTGAAAATGAGAGTCGAGAACGCGAAATGGACATTCACAGTGACTTTTATCTCCACGACAATACATCGGCGAAGCACTTTAGCTACGGAGCTAACGTGATAGCATCGTGCTTAAATGCAGATAGAAACAAAAGAAATAAGACCCTGACTGGAAGGATAGACAGAAGATCAACAATACTACTATCAGGAGACACCGAACCAAACACTGGACCTGTAACCACACGGTTAATGCTGTGCCGCCTGTCGAAGCCTAGCAATGCTGTTGCTAACGACGCCATTGAAGCTAACTTAGCTACGGGACCTCATCAGAGCTATGATAAAAACATTAGCGCTCCACCTACGCCAGCCAGCCCTCATCTGCTCATCAACACCCGTGCTCACCTGCGTTTCAGCGATCGACGGAAGGACGAAGGACTTCACCCGATCATCCATGCGGTCAGCGGCTAGCGTCGGATAGCGCGTCTGCTATCCAAGTCAAAGTCCTCCTGGTTGTGTTGCTACAGCCAGCCGCTAATACACCCATCCCACCTACAACTTTCTTCTTTACAGTCTTCATTGTTCATTAAATAAATTGCAAAAGATTCACCAACACAGATGTCCAGAATACTGTGGAATTTTGAGATGAAAACAGAGCTTTTTTGTATTGGATTCAATGGTGTCCGAATACTTCCGTTTAACTACTGACGTCACGCGCATACGTCATCATATATAGACGTTTTCAACCGGAAGTTTAGCGGGAAATTTAAAATTGGCATGTGTTGCTATGTTAAGATTTCATCATTGATATATAAACTATCAGACTGCGTGGTCGGTAGTAGTGGCTTTCAGTAGGCCTTTAAATGGGTTCTTGTGAGCCAAATGAGCCATCGATTACCAAAGTTTTATGGGAATCAGTGTTGTAGTTTTTGTACAAACAGGATCATTAAACCGACACCTCCAAATAAATAATTGCTGCTCTTTACAATAACCAATTTGATGAAATACCATAATACAGATTTGTTATCTTTTTCCCTTTTTTTTTTTTGTTGCTTCTTTTTGTTTTTATGGCTTCTGGTTTGAGACTGTGTATTCTCCCCCTTTTCATCCCAGAGGCGTCAGAGATTATGAGAGACATCGGCTCAGCCATCGAGTTTCTGCACAATATTAACATTGCCCACAGAGACATCAAGGTGAGATCAATGTTATGACTACTTTTTTGGGTTTCCAAAAAAGAAAATAATGATCATTTTTGCCCCATCCTGTCTTTTGACAGCCTGAGAACCTACTGTACACCTCCAAGCACAAAAACGCAATCCTCAAACTAACAGACTTTGGCTTCGCAAAGGAAACCTCCCAACACAACCCTCTACAGACCCCCTGCTACACACCTTACTACGTGGGTTAGTTCTGTTTTACGTCGCCTGGAATACCTCTTTAAGTGTTTGTGTTATCGAGTTTTAGTTGAAATTTTCACCCAAAATTGCATGTTTCTTATTTTTAATGACATATTTTGTTTTTTCTGTGGTCATGAATCAGCACCGGAGGTTTTGGGTCCGGAGAAATACGACAAGTCATGTGACATGTGGTCTCTGGGCGTCATCATGTACATCGTGTGAGTACAGTAGAGTGTTGGCTTGCTGAGTGGACATATGACAAGTGTCTTATAACGTTCTCTCACTTGCAGGTTGTGCGGGTTCCCCCCGTTTTACTCCAACACGGGTCAGGCTATTTCACCGGGAATGAAGAGGAGAATCAGGATGGGCCAATATGAGTTTCCCAAACCAGAGTGGGCTGACGTGTCTCAGGAAGGTGGGAGCCCCGCCCTAAAACAAGCGTTCAGCACAGTCTCACTCACATATATTTTTCGGACTATAAGGCGCACTTAAAATCCTTTCATTTTCTCAAAACTCGACAGTGCGCCTTATAACCTTATGTACGGAATCATTTTGGTTGTGCTTTCCGACCTCGAAGCTATTTTATTTGGTACATGGTGAAATGATAAGTGTGACCAGTAGATGGCAGTCACACATAAGAGATACGTGTGGACTGCAATATGATGGCAGTCATACATAAGAGATATGTGTAGACTGCAATATGACTCAAGTAAACAACACCAACATTTTATATGTTTCATTGAAAATATAGAACATTACACACGGCGCTCAAAAATCTATCAACATTTTTTAGTAGGACTTTGGTAAGCTATGAAGCCGCACCGCTTGATGGATTGTACTGTGCTTCAACATAGGAGTATTATTATGGTGTGTGTATAAGGTAAGACATATTATCTGGTAGGGGTGTAACGGTACACAAAAATTTTGGTTCGGTACGTACCTCGGTTTAGAGGTCACGGTTCGGTTCATTTTCGGTACAGTAGGATAACAACAAAATATACATTTTTGAGTTATTTATTTACCAAATTTGCAAAATCTTCCACCAAAAATATTTTTCTTAGTGGAATATTTGATGTGAAGTAATGGGAACCTTGGATAGGTCAATAATTCATAATAACATTGATTTTGATTCACTATTATGTTTTGAGCAATGACAGTTTGAAAGAAAAAAAAACAGCTTTGTTTTATTAGTCAACATTGCAACTTTTTCTAAATTACATTTAACCTTTAAGCTTTTTTATTTCACTTTTGTTATGTTTTTGTTTATTTTAATAGTATTTTTAGAATGTTAGCTGTGGGCAGCAAATGGCCTCCGGGGCACACTTTTGACACCCCTGCTATAGATAATAAAAAATTAAATGTGATAAATCTATGGATAAAAAGCAGAGCCTGGCGACGCATGCGCGTTTATCATAACTCTCTCACTCTCTCTGTCTCTGCCCCTCCCTCACCAATGCTGCTGCGCGCACAATTTGTTTTGTTTTTAACCCCTTCTTAACCTTGAACGTACATTGAAAATACACGCAACCCTAACTCAAAATGCCGGACATTTGAGGCATTTAAGAAACTCCGCCCTGACAGCTCCGCAAAAGAAGACATGTCCGGTGAAAAGAGGACGTATGGTCAGTCTATTGTAGCACGTTAGCTGCTAGCATGCCGTGTGTTGTGCCTCGGTGTGCATTGTTTACACAACGGGCGTTACGCTACTTAATATGTCCGTGTGGAAACTCGTTCAGTACACCTCCGAACCGAACCGGAACCCCGGTACCGAAACGGTTCAATACAAATACACGTACCGTTACACCTCTATTATCTGCGTTTCGTTTCACAATATTATGCAAAAGCAACTTTTCTTACCTTCTGGTACCTGCTAATCTGTATTTGGGATCTGCATAAGTCCTGAAAATTGTGCGCGTCCTCCTTTGTATTCCGTGCCGACACCATAGTTGATAAGCTTCTTCTTTTTCTCTATCTTCTTGTTATGGGACATTCATCCTCCACTGTTGCCATTTCTAATATAAAGTAGTGTAAAGTTGTTACTTATATATGTCAGTAAACTCGCCATGAAAGCGCTAAAACATACCGGTGTAGTGAGTTTTTAAATTATTCACCCAAGGAAATTTAGTTATTAGAGAGTTCCGGTCGGACCGTTTCTCACGGGATACATTTCCAGCGTTGTTGTTGCACTAGTGAGCCACGGATGAGGAGATGCTGCTCCGTTATTGATTGAAGTAAAGTCTGAATGTCATTAAAACAGTTAGCACCATCTTTTGACACTTCTTCCACTTCCGTCCTTGCACGCTACACCGCTACAACAAAGATGACGGGGAGAAGACGCTGTCGAAAAACGGCGCATTCTGAAGAGCCTGTCAGAAAGCGGCTTGAAGATGATCTGTAAAACATCATCTATGCAACATTTTGACCAAAGAACCACCATTACATGTTATGTAGACCACAAGGCAGTCTTTTACATTTAGACAAAAATAATAATAAAATGACCCCTTTAATGCGCCCTATAATCCGGTGCGCCGTTTGTATGAAAATCGACCCGACTAGACCCGCTCATCGGCAGTGCACCTTATAATCCGGTGCGCCTTATGGTCCGGAAAATACGGTACGTTAGCCCAGAGTGGCCCAAATCTGATTTTTTCTAAATCATATTTTTTCCAGCGGACTATTTAGATTACAAGTAAAAAATGTGATCTTTATCAGACGACAGTACAAACACGCCCAGGTCCCAATGTGGCCTCGATGTCACTTGCATGCGCAGTTTGATAAAGTGATAACAAAGGAATTTTGACAAGATTCCGTAAATGTTTGTGTGTGCGAGAGACAGACTGCAGAATGCTTTGGCCTGAAGCGCGAAATGAACAGATAATGTCTGAGTAAAGTCATTGCTTTTAAAAATCAATGTTGTGCAACGATACCAAGCATTCTTAAAATGTGAATGAGTCACACACAGTCAGAGATGTCACAGTAATCATGGATAAGAATCTGTTGTGGATGACGGTCACTGTATGAAATTTTTTTTATCACGGTTAATATGACCCAAATTAGCACGGTTAACATTATTACTATCACCTAATCTGTTCATAACTTTTATGGACAGAATTGCTAGGCGCAGTCAGGGCGTTGAGGGGATCCGGTTTGGTGGCTGCAGGATTAGGTCTCTGCTTTTTGCAGATGATGTGGTCCTGATTAGGGACGTCCGATAATGGCTTTTTTGCCGATATCCGATATTCCGATATTGTCCAACTCTTAATTACCGATACCGATATATACAGTGGTGGAATTAACACATTATTTTGCCTAATTTGGACAACCAGGTATGGTGAAGATAAGGTCCTTTTTATCTAAAATAATACAATAAAATAAGATAAATACATTAAAAACAATTTCTTGAATAAAAAAGAAAGTAAAACAATATAAAAACAGTTACCGTATTTTTCGGACTATAAGTCGCAGTTTTTTTCATAATTTGGCCGGGCTCCAGTGCGATTTATGCATGTTTTTTTCCTTCTTTATTATGCATTTTCGGCAGGTGCGACTTATACTGCGAAAAATACGGTACATAGAAACTAGTAATTAATGAAAATGAGTCAAATTAACTGTTAAAGGTTAGTACTATTAGTTTTGACCAGCAGCACGCACAATCATGTGTGCTTACGGACTGTATCCCTTGCAGACTGTATTGATATATAATGTAGGAACCAGAATATTAATAACAGAAAGAAACAACCCTTTTGTGTGAATGAGTGTAAATGGGGGAGGGAGTTTTTTTGGGTTGGTGCACTAATTGTAAGTGTATCTTGTGTTTTTTATGTTGATTTAATTTTAAAACAAAAACAAACAAAAAACGATACCGATACCGATAATTAAAAAAAACGATACCGATCATTTCTGATATTACATTTTAAAGCATCTCTAGTCCTGATGGTTTCATCTGGCCAGGATCTTCAGCTCTCACTGGATCGGTTCGCAGCCGAGTGTGAAGCGACTGGGATTAGAATCAGCACCTCCAAGTCCGAGTCCATGGTTCTCGCCCGGAAAAGGGTGGAGTGCCATCTCCGGGTTGGGGACGAGACCCTGCCCCAAGTGGAGGAGTTCAAGTACCTCGGAGTCTTGTTCACGAGTGAGGGAAGAGTGGATCGTGAGATCGACAGGCGGATCGGTGCGGCGTCTTCAGTAATGCGGACGCTGTATCGATCCGTTGTGGTGAAGTAGGAGCTGAGCCGGAAGGCAAAGCTCTCAATTTACCGGTCGAACAACGTTCCCATCCTCACCTATGGTCATGAGCTTTGGGTTATGACCGAAAGGACAAGATCACGGGTACAAGCGGCCGAAATGAGCTTCCTCCGCCGGGTGGCGGGTCTCTCCCTTAGAGATAGGGTGAGAAGCTCAAAGTAAAGCCGCTGCTCCTCCACATGGAGAGGAGCCAGATGAGGTGGTTCGGGCATCTGGTCAGGATGCCACCCGAACGCCTCCCTAGGGAGGTGTTTCGGGCACGTCCGGCCGGTAGGAGGCCACGGGGAAGACCCAGGACATGTTGGGAAGACTATGTCTCCCGGCTGGCCTGGGAACGCCTCGGGATCCCCCGGGAGGAGCTGGACGAAATGGCTGGGGAGAGGGAAGTCTGGGCTTCCCTGCTTAGGCTGCTGCCCCCGCGACCCGACCTCGGATAAGCGGAAGAAGATGGATGAATGGATGGATCATTATTATCGCGGTTGTTTTAAATGTGCTCAATTTTTTTTTAAAGTACTTATGCTGAAACACAAACAACACATTCAAAATTATTTCCTTTGTTGGATAACCCCGAAAGGGACAAACGGTAGAAAATGGATGGATGGATGGATAAACATTATTGTAAATAAGAACACTGTTTTTCCTGTACCTCAAGTATACATTTCATGAATTGGATTCTGGAAATGTAGTTTATTTTCACACTCGCCAAAGCAAAAGTGCCTAAAAAACTACACTCACCAAGTTTTCGTTTGATAAGGTCACGCGTCACGGCTTTATGTCAAGATTTTGAAACCACAATACCGTGGTATCTACAATCAATCAATCAATCAATCAATCAATGTTTACTTATATAGCCCTAAATCACAAGTGTCTCAAAGGGCTGCACAAGCCACAACGACATCCTCGGCTCAGATCCCACATCAGGGCAAGGAAAAACTCAACCCAATGGGACAATGAGAAACCTTGGAGGGGACCGCAGATGTGGGCCCCCCCCCTCCCCCTCCTGGGCGACCGGTGCAATGGATGTCGAGTGGGTCTAGCATAATATTGTGAGAGTCCAGTCCATAGTGGATCTAGCATACTTTTGTGAGAGTCCTATCCATAGTGGATCTAGCATGATATTGTGAGAGTCCAGTCCATAGTGGATCTAACATAATAGTGAGAGAGTCCAGTCCATAGTGGATCTAACATAATATTGTGAGAGTCCAGTCCATAGTGGATCTAGCATAATATTGTGAGAGTCCAGTCCATAGTGGATCTAACATAATATTGTTAGAGTTCAGTCCATAGTGGATCTAGCATAATATTGTGACAGTCCAGTCCATAGTGGATCTAACATATTATTGTGAGAGTTCAGTCTATAGTGGATCTAACATAATAGTGTGAGAGTCCAGTCCATAGTGGATCTAGCATAATATTGTGAGAGTCCAGTCCATAGTGGATCTAGCATAATATTGTGAGAATCCAGTCCATAGTGGATCTAACATAATAGTGAGAGAGTCCAGTCCATAGTGGATCTAACATAATATTGTGAGAGTCCAGTCCATAGTGGATCTAGCATAATTTTGTGAGAGTCCAGTCCATAGTGGATCTAACATAATATTGTGAGAGTTCAGTCTATAGTGGATCTAACATAATAGTGTGAGAGTCCAGTCCATAGTGGATCTAGCATAATATTGTGAGAGTCCAGTCCATAGTGGATCTAACATAATAGTGAGAGTCCAGTCCATAGTGGATCTAGCATAATAGTGTGAGAGTCCAGTCCATAGTGGAACTAGCATAATATTGTGAGAGTCCAGTCCATAGTGGATCTAACATAATAGTGAGAGTCCAGTCCATAGTGGATCTAGCATAATAGTGAGAGAGTCCAGTCCATAGTGGATCTAACATAATATTGAGAGTCCAGTCCATAGTGGATCTAACATAATAGTGTGAGAGTCCAGTCCATAGTGGATCTAACATAATATTGTGAGAGTCCAGTCCATAGTGGCTCTAACATAATATTGTGAGAGTCCAGTCCATAGTGGATCTAACATAATAGTGAGAGTCCAGTCCATAGTGGATCTAACATAATAGTGAGAGTCCAGTCCATAGTGGATCTAACATAATATTGTTAGAGTTCAGTCCATAGTGGATCTAGCATAATATTGTGACAGTCCAGTCCATAGTGGATCTAACATATTATTGTGAGAGTTCAGTCTATAGTGGATCTAACATAATAGTGTGAGAGTCCAGTCCATAGTGGATCTAGCATAATATTGTGAGAGTCCAGTCCATAGTGGATCTAGCATAATATTGTGAGAATCCAGTCCATAGTGGATCTAACATAATAGTGAGAGAGTCCAGTCCATAGTGGATCTAACATAATATTGTGAGAGTCCAGTCCATAGTGGATCTAGCATAATTTTGTGAGAGTCCAGTCCATAGTGGATCTAACATAATATTGTGAGAGTTCAGTCTATAGTGGATCTAACATAATAGTGTGAGAGTCCAGTCCATAGTGGATCTAGCATAATATTGTGAGAGTCCAGTCCATAGTGGATCTAACATAATAGTGAGAGTCCAGTCCATAGTGGATCTAGCATAATAGTGTGAGAGTCCAGTCCATAGTGGAACTAGCATAATATTGTGAGAGTCCAGTCCATAGTGGATCTAACATAATAGTGAGAGTCCAGTCCATAGTGGATCTAGCATAATAGTGAGAGAGTCCAGTCCATAGTGGATCTAACATAATATTGAGAGTCCAGTCCATAGTGGATCTAACATAATAGTGTGAGAGTCCAGTCCATAGTGGATCTAACATAATATTGTGAGAGTCCAGTCCATAGTGGCTCTAACATAATATTGTGAGAGTCCAGTCCATAGTGGATTTAACATAATAGTGAGAGTCCAGTCCATAGTGGATCTAACATAATAGTGAGAGTCCAGTCCATAGTGGATCTAACATATTAGTGAGAGTCCAGTCCATAGTGGATCTAGCATAATAGTGTGAGAGTCCAGTCCATAGTGGAACTAGCATAATATTGTGAGAGTCCAGTCCATAGTGGATCTAACATAATAGTGAGAGTCCAGTCCATAGTGGATCTATCATAATAGTGAGAGAGTCCAGTCCATAGTGGATCTAACATAATATTGTGAGAGTCCAGTCCATAGTGGCTCTAACATAATATTGTGAGAGTCCAGTCCATAGTGGATTTAACATAATAGTGAGAGTCCAGTCCATAGTGGATCTAACATAATAGTGAGAGTCCAGTCCATAGTGGATCTAACATATTAGTGAGAGTCCAGTCCATAGTGGTGCCAGCAGGAGACCATCCCGAGCGGAGACAGACAATACCGTGACATCCCTGATAAACACACAATTAACAAGCTCCAATTCAAAAAATATCTATAAAACACCACTAGATGGCAGTATGGCTATGTCAGCACAAGTTTTGAAAATGGTCTAGCTCAGGGGTGTCAAACTCATTTTAGCTCAGGGGCCGCATGTAGTAAAATCTGTGCACACACGGGCCGGACTATTAAAATCATGGCATTAAAACAAAAAAATAAAGACAACTTCAAGTAATTTTCTCTGTCTTACCTTGGCCAAAAATAGAACAAACACATTCTGAAAATATTACATTAAAAACATAGAAAAAAAATACTGGCAACGGTAAAGTTTAGATCCATGAAGGAAAGAAGAAAGCGAATGAATGTTTGTAACTGAATACATTTACATATGCATAAAAATGTGTTTTCATTTATATATATTTTTTTAATGAATTAAGTAACATTTATGACAACTTTTTCCAACACACAATATAGAATGTGAGATATAACAGGATAATGCATGCATTTATCATTTGTTTTCAAAACGCTTACAAAAAAGTGGTACCCCAAAAATGTACTATGGGTCCCCATTTTTATGACTTGATGGGGTCCCTGGCACCCCATTTTGAAACTTCCTAGCGCCAACGTGGACCCCGACTTAAACAAGTTGAAAAACTTATTCCGGTGTTACCATTTAGTGGTCAATTGTACGGAATATGTACTGTACTGTGCAATCTACTAATAAAAGTTTCAACCAATCAATCAACACTAATGGAGTATTGGTGCGTGCAAAACAGCAGCAGTCGGCTGTGGCCTGCGGGCCGGCTCTAATACTAATCAAATATCATCCCGGGGGCCATAGATCGATCATTCGCGGGCTGGATCTGGCCCACGGGCCTTGACTTTGACACCACTGGTCTAGCTCCAATATGTCAGTCAAGCCTTTATCAAAGAGTTAGCAGTTTTTGTTTACTTTTGTTTGGTTGTATTATATAGTGGTAAACCACTCTTTTTTACCATTTCAACTGCACCATCAGTTAGGTCAGTGTTTTTCAACCTTTTTTGAGGCAAGGCACATTTTTGTCATAAAAAAAAATCCGGAGGCACACCACCAGCAGAAAACTTTAAAAAATGTAACTCCACCAAGTCGTCGTGTCTTATTTTGAGTGTGTTGGTGTCTTCCTGTGTGTAGTGCTTTAGTTCTTGTCTTGCTTATTTTGGTGGCCCTTCCTGTTTTGCCGGTGTTTTCCTGTAGTGGCTTCATGTCTTCCTTTGTATTCCGCGCACCTGCTTTGTGTTAGCAAGCAAGGCTATTTACGTTGTTGCTATCCTTCTTTGTGTGGCCATTGTTGATTGTCATGTCACGTACGGATGTACTTTGTGGACGCCGTAAGTTTTTGCTGTTGTCCAGCATTCTGTCTCTGTTTACTTTGTAGCCAGTTCAGTTTGACTTTTGTTTTGCATAGCCTTTTCCTTTCGTTCATTTTGGGTTTAAGCATTACATACCCTTTTTACCTGCACCCTGCCTCCCACTGTGGTCTGCATATCAGGATCACAACAAACCATCCTCGTCTCACCCGACACATTCCGACTTTTACAAAGCAATGCTGCCACCTACTGACACGGAGTATTACGTGGTTACCCTGCCGAGTTTTACACAGCACAGACACTAAGCCACGGCATATTATTGGCAGATTCTAATGATTGATTTGCAAAAAATATTTTTGGGATAAATTAGGTGAAGTTGCATAATTTCCCACGGCACACCAGACAATATCTCACGGCACACTAACAGTGGTTGAAAAACACTGAGTTAGGTGACCTTTTTAAAAGACTCAACATACTGACATTATTTAATATTATAACACATTTTCACCTAATACTTACCTTTATGCTTACATGATGGTCAAAAATAGGACTTGATGCTCTGCCTGCATGGTTAAAAAAATCATTTATGCACAGTTTCAGCCCTGAACAAATGAATTGAGTTCATATCAACATTGGAGGTTTCACTTTTTGTCTTTGTTAACGGTCTATAACTTTTTCTTTGACTTAAAACTAATTGGTTTGACGTGCCATTATAATCACTTCAATGAACTTAAGTTTGAATTCCTCTACTAGGTAAAGACTTGATTAACCAGCTGCTGAAGACGGACCCCAATGAGAGAATGACCATCACCCAGTTTATGAATCACCCTTGGATTAGTGTAAGTTTACTTTGCCACACACACAACATTTATATTGTTGCTACTACTTTTTGTTTATTCAACACAGCTGTGTGTGTTTGTGTTTACACATCATGTTGTTGTTGTTGTTGCACTCTGCAGCAGTCCATGGCGGTTCCCTCCACGCCGCTCCACACCACCCGGGTGCTGACTGAGGACAGAGAGCTGTGGGAGGACGTCAAGGTCTGAACTGCACCAACACTGACCCCCTCTGGTCATTGTGCGACATTACAGAACAAATCACAGCAAAGTAGTTTTAAATACCAACACAAATATATATACACTAGTAATTACATTCAAACTACAAAAAAAAAGTTTGTACCAAAAATGCATTGTGGTAGTAATTGTTTGTCTACCATGCAGATGGTTAAACCATAATAATGTCAGCTTTTAAAATCACATTGAATTTAATGGAGGTGGATCTTCAAAAGTGCTCACAAGACAAGAAGCGTCTACCGTATTTTCCGCACTATAAGGCGCACCTAAAAACGTCCAATTTTCTCAAAAGCTGATATTATATCGGCTTTTCACACACACACACACACAAGTGAATGCAAGGCATACTAGGTCAACAGCCATACAGGTCACACTGAGGGTGGCCGTATAAACAACTTTAACACTGTTACAAATATGCGCCACACTGTGAACCCACACCAAACAAGAATGACAAACACATTTCGGGAGAACATCCGCACCGTAACACAACATAAACACAACAGAACAAATACCCAGAACCCCTTGCAGCACTAACTCTTCCGGGACGCTACAATATACACCCCCCGCTACCAACCTACTCCCCCCCCACCTCAACCTCCTCATGCTCTTCTCAGGGAGAGCATGTCCCAAATTCCAAGCTGCTGTTTTGAGGCATGTTAAAAAAATAATGCACTTTGTGACTTCAATATTAAATATGGCAGTGCCATGTTGGCATTTTTTTTCCATAACTTGAGTTGATTTATTTTGGAAAACCTTGTTACATTGTTTAATGCATCCAGCGGGGCATCACAACAAAATTAGGCATAATAATGTGTTAATTCCACGACAGTATATATCGACATCGGTTGATATCGGAATCGGTAATTAAGAGTTGGACAATATGGGAATATCGGATATCGGCAAAAAAGCCATTATCGGACATCTCTAAAAAAAAAAAAATTATATATTTTTATGCATATGTAAATGTATTCAGGTATAAACATTCATTCACTTTCTTCTTTCCTTCATGGATCTAAACTTTACCGCTGCCCGTATTTTTTTCTATATTTTTATTGTAAGATTTTCAGAATGTGTTTGTTCTATTTTTGGCCAAAGTAAGACAAAGAAAACAATCTGAAGTTGTCTTTATTTTTTAGTTTTAATGCCATGATTTCAATAGTCCGGACCACGTGGGTACAGATGTTCCTCCATGCGGCCCCTGAGCTAAAATGAGTTTGACACCCCTGGTTTAGGTGTATATACCACAAATCATCTGATTCACAACAATACTAGACAATTCTGAAAGCAATAATATAAGCTTTATAAAAATGTGTAATAGCAGTGTTTCCCACACATTCATTTATTTGTGGCGGCCCGCCACGAAAGAATTACGTCCGCCACAAATTTAAAAAATGTTTAAAAAAAATAATAATAATAAATTTATTTTTATTTTTATTTTTTTTTGTCCTGTCCAGCTTCCCAGGCAAATCATATAGTTGATGTAGATGCCCATATAGGCTGTTCAGATTTACTTTACAAAAGAGAAGTGTAGGATACTTCTCTTGTTGCCTTATTTGTATTTGACCACTACTGTTTTTTGTTTATTTGTTACTGACTGTGGCAGGACACCTCTGCCTCTGTTTCACTTTATGTTGCTGGTAAATAATATGGTTGTAGTAGTAGGCTAAAGTTAAATTATTTAGTATGCACTAATTAAAGGGGCAGAGCTTTAAGAGACATTTTAGCTTTTATATTTTATAAGATATATTTTTTGTAAGAACCACAACTAATAAACATATTTCAGTGAATAATTTATTGTTCAAATCTGTATATAAATATTTACATAAAGTGTTGTAATTATATTGTAAAATGGATGGATGGATGGATGGATGTTTAAAACAAAACTGTTATTATTAATTAGTAAGTATACATTTTTTGAGCCTTTTTTAGAGAAAATTAAATCATTGTAGTAAATTATGCAAATTACTCGATGATGTCATGGTGACCGCGCCCATGGCCACGCCCATAGCCACGCCCCCACCGCCACAGGTATCTTGGCAGTTTATGGGAAACACTGAATAGTGTTTATTTAAGTTACCTGCTCTAAATCATTTTCAGTTCTATAATTTATTGTCAAAGTGTCGGACCGAGACTTGAAATCGGGTCTGATCTGAGGCCAAAAATATTGATTGGGACATCCTCACCAAAACAAAATGTTGATATTAACCTGCAATTTCAAAACATGTTTCGCTGCGACACACAACTTTGTTTTTGCGCCATTGTGTTACACAACTGCATATCACAGTTGTGTGTAAAAGGAATGAGAAGCAATCCCTCTTATTAGTTGAATGTGCAAGTCTGGTGTGATAAGAGATAATAATAGAGTAATATCATGGAGGATTGTTGCGCCATGCTGTTGTTGTTTTAAGATTTCACACCTGTATAACCGACGTCTTTCTTCATCTTATTCTCAAGTGTGATGGATAAAAGGTTGGTAGTAGTTCAATTTTGGCGATTTCTGAAACTGGTTTAGTTTTCAGGTTGACTTAGACCAGTGGTTCTTAACCTGGGTTGGATCGAACCCTAGGGGTTCGGTTCGGCGGAGGTCAAAACACACCCGACTCATCGTGTAAATACAAACTTCTCCCTATCGCCGTTTTACGGATATGGCAACAGCTGACTGGTTTGCAGGTGTGTAATTTGTTGTGAGTGTGTTGGTTTTGTTGTTTGAACAAGGTGATGTTCATGCACGGTTCATTTTATGCACCAGTAAAACATGGTAACACTTTAGTATGGGGAACATATTCACCATTAATTAGTTGTTTGTTAACATGCAAATTAGTAACATATTGGCTCTTAACTAGTCATTAATAAGTACTTATTAATGCCTTATTCGGCATGGCCTTATTATAACCTTAACCCTCTAACCCTGACCCTAACCAAATAACTCTAAATTAAGTCTTTATTACTTTGAAAATGTTCCCCTAGTGTCCAAATAACTCTAAATTAAGTCTTTGTTACTTAGAATATGTTCCCCTAGTGTCCAAATAACTCTAAATTAAGTCTTTGTTACTTAGAATATGTTCCCCTAGTGTCCAAATAACTGTAAATTAAGTCTTTGTTACTTAGAATATGTTCCCCTAGTGTCCAAATAACTCTAAATTAAGTCTATGTTACTTAGAATGTTCCCCGAGTGTCCAAATAACTCTAAATGAAGTCTTTGTTACTTAGAATATGTTCCCCTAGTGTCCAAATAACTCTAAATTTAGTCTTTATTACTTAGAATATGTTCCCCTAGTGTCCAAATAACTCTAAATTAAGTCTTTGTTATTTAGAATGTTCCCCTAGTGTCCAAATAACTCTAAATTAAGTCTTTGTTACTTAGAATGTTCCCCTAGTGGTCCAAATAACACTAAATGAAGTCTTTGTTACTTAGAATATGTTCCCCTAGTGTCCAAATAACTCTAAATTAAGTCTTTATTACTTAGAATATGTTCCCCTAGTGTCCAAATAACTCTAAATTAAGTCTTTGTTACTTAGAATATGTTCCCCTAGTGTCCAAATAACTCTAAATTTAGTCTTTGTTACTTAGAATATGTTCCCCTAGTGTCCAAATAACTCTAAATTAAGTCTTTGTTACTTAGAATATGTTCCCCTAGTGTCCAAATAACTTTAAATTTAGTCTTTGTTACTTAAAATATGTTCCCCTAGTGTCCAAATAACTCTAAATTTAGTCTTTGTTACTTAGAATATGTTCCCCTAGTGTCCAAATAACTCTAAATTTAGTCTTTGTTACTTAGAATATGTTCCCCTAGTGTCCAAATAACTCTAAATTAAGTCTTTGTTACTTAGAATATGTTCCCCTAGTGTCCAAATAACTCTAAATTTAGTCTTTGTTACTTAGAATGTGTTCCCCTAGTGTCCAAATAACTCTAAATTTAGTCTTTGTTACTTACAATGTGTTCCCCTAGTGTCCAAATAACTCGAAATGTAGTCTTTGTTACTTAGAATGTTCCCCGAGTGTCCAAATAACTCTAAATTTAGTCTTTGTTACTTAGAATGTTCCCTTAGTGTCCAAATAACTCTAAATTAAGTC
>NC_084731.1:17113341-17118341 GCF_033978785.1 Entelurus aequoreus | reverse complement strand
TTTCCAAAACAAGTAAAATTAGCTAACCTCAATGAACCCAAAAATACCTTAAAATAAGTATATTCTCACTAACAACAAGTGCACTTTTCTTGTTATTAAAAAAAAGAGACCTTTTTGCTCGATATGTTGACAAATATTCTTAAATTAAGTGAATGCTAGTGCCCTTTATGGGCTCGGCATTACATTTCTTCTTTCTTCTACCTTAAAATAAGTATACTCTCACTAATGACAAGTGCACTTTTCTTGGTAGAAAAGACAAACATGAGACCTTTTTGCTCGATATGTTGAAAAATATTCTTAAATGAAGTAAATGCTAGTGCTATTATCTTGACAGAATGATATGCGCTCGGCATTACATTTCTTGAAACCAGCAAACTTATACTCAAAACTAATTTATTGTTCTTAATGGAAAGGCAACAAGGCAACCGCTTGTTACTCTCGGGGTCTCCTAGCCGCTCAGGCAAATCATATGGTCTAAAAATGCATTTTTCCATCGATAACATGACATCATCGCGCCAAGTGCGTGCTCTTTCAGTCAATTAGTGCGCAAGGAATATATATATATAGAAAATATACATATATATATATATATATATAGCCGTGTTTTCCATAAACTGCCAGGATAACTGTGGCGATGGGGGCGTGGCTATGGGCGTGGTCACCATGACATCATCGAGTAATTTGCATAATTTACTACAATGATATGATTTTCTCTAAAAAGGCTCAAAAAATGTATACTTACTAATTAATAATAACAGTTTTGTTTTAAACGTCCATCCATCCATCCATCCATCCATTTTACAATATAATTACAACACTTTATGTACATATTTATATACAGATTTGAACAATAAGTTATTCACTGAAATATATTTATTAATTGTGGTTCTTACAAAAAATATATCTTATAAAATATAAAAGCTAAAATGTCTCTTAAAGCTCTGCCCCTTTAATTAGTGCATACTAAATAATTTAACTTTAGCCTACTACTACAACCATATTATTTACCAGCAACATAAAGTGAGACAGAGGCAGAGGTGTCCTGCCACAGTCAGTAACAAATAAACAGAAAACAGTAGTGGTCAAATACAAATAAGGCTACAAGAGAAGTATCCTACACTTCTCTTTTGTAAAGTAAATCTGAACAGCCTATATGGGCATCTACATCACCTATATGATTTGCCTGAGAAGTTGGACAGGACAACAAAAAAAAACAAAAAAAAATTGTTTTATTTTATTTTATTTGTGGCGGACGTAATTCTTTCGTGGCGGGCCGCCACAAATAAATGAATGTGTGGGAAACACTGTATATTTACAGCCCGGCCCCAGGCCATTTTTTTTTTAATTGTAATTTTGAAGAATTTATCTGAATGTGCATGAACTATTTCTGTTCAAAATTGTTTGAAATGTCAAATGTTTAAATATTAACTGTCAGTTTACTGTACTGTGCCAACTGTACTACTCTATGAGTACGTGTTTTCTATTGTTTCATTGAAAATAAAACAGCAAAGTCCATTTGGCTGTCATCTGATTTAATTATGAGACACAATTGTGTCAAAGTCATGATTTTTTTTTTCATGCTTGAAATAAGAAATTCTTACTTTAAAAAAGCAGTTTTATACTTGTGAGTGTTGATGACACAGCTTTGCAACAGTTGATATTCTACTTTCAAGCATGTTTTACTCAATATAGGTCATCAAATCTCAGCAACAAGCTGTAATATCTTACTGAGATCATTTAGGACCAAAACACTTAAAACAAGTAAAACACTCTAACATAAAATCTGCTTAGTGAGAAGAATTATCTTATCAGACAGAAAATAAGCAACTATCACCCTTATTTGAGATATTTCATCTTACTTAGATGTCAGTTCTTGCAGTGTGCCTGCAGTGCAATATGTGCACTACCTTTATTGCTGTAGCCGGAAGGACAAAAAGTAGTTCCACTGGTATCGCACAGTTTTAAATTCACTTGCAGACTTAGATCGTTTTGATCGCCAATCATGTGTGCAAACAGCTGTGTAAACTTTATCTATGGCGTCAAAACGGTGCCAAAATGTTAGGATCCGCTGCTCGGATCACAGTTTGTTTATGTTTTCTTGTCACGTGTGTTTTCAGCACCTTGAGTTTTTGTTAGTTTCTGTTGCCATGACGGCAGATTGCTCACACCTGCCTCTGGTTAGTGTTCGGGACGCGCACCTGTTGCCCGGGCGCTAATCAGAGGGCTATTTAGTCTTTGCCCTGGCCTCACTCGGCCTGGCTTGCTAAGTTTGTGTTCACACAACAGTTGACGACTTTTGTTTCCTGCTCTTTAGCGACTAGTTTTCACACTAGCCTATTTTGGCTTGCTAGCTCCCACGCTAGTCTTTAAGTGCTATGAGCACGTGTTTATTTGTTCCTGTCTGATTTATGCTTTAATAAATCGTTCTTTACCTGCAAGCTGTGTCCGAAGCCCGATCTGCATCCCTGGGAGAACAAACACCCGCACCATGCGACCCGGTCGTCACACAAAATTCTTTAAATGCCCGTGAGAAGAGTTTGCCAAGTATGGAAATGAGTTGACGTTTTTAATGAAAGAAACTGCTGTTCTAATCTGGGTGTCGCGATAGCAATTATGTTAGGCAAGCAAACGGTTTGTAGCGTGTATGCCAAGCAAGAGGTACGTAGTAGAGATGCGCGGGTAGGCAATTATTTCATCCGCAACCGCATCACAAAAGTCGTCATCCACCCGCCATCCACCCGAACTAACATTTTATCAAAACCACAACCACCCGCCACCCACCCGTTGTTATATACCGTATTTCCTTGAATTGGCGCAGGGAATATAGTATTCGCACGTCTAGAATTACTGCCGGGTCAATCTCGTTTCTCAAAATAATTAACGCATGCTTGGCCTTATCGCCGGTTCAATATTAACGCCGGATCAAATTCGTTTCGCAAAATATTAATTTTATTATCGCATGTCTATAATTTTCGCCGGGTCAAATTCGTTACGTCACGAGTGACGATTTACCTGTCCTCATTTTCAAAATGGAGGAAGCTGATTTCAGTAGTTTGCAATCGCACAAAGGAAAAAAGATAACGAGCTATTCAGTAGGATTTAAAGTACAAGCTATTGAATACCGGTACGGTATGCTAAAAAGAACAGTAAGCAGCTATGTTTTATTAATATACCGTAGCTGCGTGTGTCAAATACGGTATGAGTCATTAAATGACTCCCGCCTCCTGGTGGTAGAGGGCGCTAGTGATCCTTCTTGCGACTTCCGGTACTGCAGAAGAAGTGACAACACGCAGCAACAGATCGTCTCTTTTTTTTCCTCTCGCCTGAACTTTTAACATGGAGGATTACATACCGGTATCTAAAATAAAACAGTTTTCTAAACTGGACTTTCAATCGAAGCAGGAGGTAATAATTAAAGGAATATCTCCATCGAGACAGAGAGACTTTTAAAACTGAAGAAAGAAAATAAGGAAGACTTCTATAAACAAGTTATCGATGCTTTTGGTCAGAAGGAGCTGCAAATGGACTCCATTTATAAGTACAGGTAAGACCATAATAACGTTTTTTTTTTATTAAATGTGCTTTTCATGATGGTATGCTTACATCACACTCAAAGCACACGCCTAAATTTACCGCATTCCTTTTGGTAAACGCCGGAGTGAGAAGAGGTTTTAAAATAATTAGCGCATGCACGGCCATCCCGCAGGCTTCCGGTAAACGCCGGAGTGACAGGAGGGTTTTAAATTAATTAGCGCCCCTGCGGCTATTCAAGGAAATACGGTATCTAATATAGACGATGCAAGGCATTAATATCTCTTGCGTGGCATTAATAACTTTTGGCCACGCATTGGGGCGGTATAGCTCGGTTGGTAGAGTGGCAGTGCCATCAACCTGAGGGTTGCAGGTTCGATTCCCGCTTCCGCCATCCTAGTCACTTCCGTTGTGTCCTTGGGCAAGACACTTTACCCACCTGCTCTCAGTGCCACCCACACTGGTTTAAATGTAACTTAGATATTGGGTTTTCACTATGTAAAGCGCTTTGAGTCACTAGAGAAAAGCGCTATATAAATATAATTCACTTCACTTCACATTAGAGGCTAAGAGATATTAATGCGTGATAATATTATTTATCATTATTATATTATTATTGTCATTTCCATTAAGAAAGTGTTGACTATTATTGTTATTTTTTTACCTGGTCTTTAGTATTCCCACGTTTGCTGCCGGCGATGCCATCTTTTTATTTTTTTCTTCTTCTGCTGTTGTGTGGTGGTGTGCTGTGTCACGCCAAATTTCTTCCCCCTACAAACCCCCCCCCCCCCCCCCCCCCCCCAACTACTTCCGTGGTCATGTTTCCTCTTACGTCATTGACAGCGATCGATAGCACTTCGGCTTTGACTGCCCGTCGCTGGAAGGATACTTCGTCTTTGACAGCTGCTGGAATCTGAAGAAATCGATTATTGTTTTTTTTTGTACAGGCGCGAAACAGGACAGTCGCGTGCCGGTTAAGGACCCCCGGCAACTTTGTGACTTTATTGGACGCAGCCCCGGAAGTAAATGGGGTGGGGGAAGGTTTTTGTAGGGGGGAAGAAATTTGGGGTGACAGCTGCAGCAGTGCCTGATGAATAATTGCCTGTTTCAAAGATTGCTGCTCGTTTTTTGTATGTGGGTAACAACATTTAACTATGTATATATATTTCCCAATTGGTTCAACCGCCACCCGCCCGAATCTATTTAAAAATTTATTTTTTTCGTCATGCATCCGCCCGACCCGCAGATTATCCGCGGTTGTGTCCGCAAACCGCGCATCTCTAGTACGTAGTAACGGGTGGCTGCGGCTCCTCCTCCTCGATCCAAGTGAAACGCAAAACCTGACTGTGACAGACTCCCGCTGTTGTCCGGGTTCCATGGACCACCAAGCACAGACATCACTTCCAGCATAGTTTGACTTTGTTTATTTTTTCAAATAATACTCAGTCTCAGGTCGGGTCGCTTTTCAG
>NC_084731.1:17070841-17108341 GCF_033978785.1 Entelurus aequoreus | reverse complement strand
GGCTTTTTTTTTCATAAAAATATTTTTAAAAAGATAAATATATGAATAAGAAAATAAATACATCAAAACTACTCAGGACACCCAAATTAAATATGTTTGAAAAATATAAGAAAATATTAGTCAAAATCAGTGATTAGGTCAAAAGTTTAAAAAGTGATGCATTTTCTGTTTATGTGACACACAATATTTAAAAAAAGATAAATGTAAAAATGAAAAAAAAATTAATCAAAATTACTCAGAGCACCAAAATAAAATACTGTAATTGGCTTTTTTTTTCCATTAAAAATATTTTTAAAAAAATAAACGAAAATGAAAATAAAAGTAAATTAAAACTAGTCTGGACACCCAAATAAAATTATTGTTTTTTTTCAATGAAAACTATTTTCAAAACAAATTTCAAAACGAAAAAAATCAATCAGCATTACTCAGGGCACTCAAATAAAATACTGCAATTGGCTTTTTTTTTTTCATAAAAATATATTTAAAAAGATAAATATATGATTAAGAAAATAAATAAATCAAAACTACTCAGGACACCCAAATTAAATATGTTTGAAAAATATAAGAAAACATCAGTCAAAATCAGTGATTAGGTCAAAAGTTTAAAAAGTGATAAATTTTCTGTTCATGTGACACACAATATTTAAAAAAGATATTTTAAAAAAAATAAAACGAAAATAAAAGTAAATTAAAACTAGTCTGGACACTTAAATCAAATTATTATTAATATTTTTTTTTAATTAATTTTTTTAATTTTTTATTTCAAAACGAAAAAAATCTATCGGCATTACTCAGGGCACTCGAATAAAATACTGCAATTGGCTTTTTTTTACAATTTTTTTTTTTTTTAAAGATAAATATATGAATAAGACAATAAATACATCAAAACTACTCAGGACACCCAAATTAAATATATTTAAAAAATATAAGAAAACATCAGTCAAAATCAGTGATTAGGTCAAAGGTTGAAAAAGTAATCAATTTTCTGTTCATGTGACACACAATATTTAAAAAAGATAAATATAAAAATGAAAAAAAATCAATCAAAATTACTCAGAGCACCAAAATAAAATACTCAAATTGGCTTTTTTTTCTATTAAAATATTTGAAAAATAAAGTTAAAATAAAAGTCAATTAAAATAAGTCTGGACACCCAAATAAAAATTTTTTTTTTCAATGAAAAATATTTTCTAAACAAATTTAAAAACGAAAAAAATCAATCAGAATTACTCAGGGCACTCAAATAAAATACTGTAATTGGCGTTTTTTTTCTTTAGTTTTTTTTCATTAAAATATTTCAAAAATAAAAATGAAAAAAATAATAAATCGGAATTACTCAGGTCACCCAAATAAAATATTGTAGTTGGCTTTTTTCCTTAATGATTTTTTTTTAATAAAAAAAAAAAAGAAAAAAAAAGCTATCAGCATTACTCAGGGCACCCAAATAAAATACTGCAATTGGCTTTTTTTTTTTTTTCCCATAAAAAATGTTTTAAAAAGATAAATATATGAATAAGAAAATAAATAAATCAAAACTACTCAGGACACCCAAATTACATATATTTTAAAAATAGATACAAAAAACCCCATCAGAGATTAGGTCAAAGGTTGAAAACGTGATCAATTTTCTGTTCATATGACACACAATATTTTAAAAATATATATAAATAAAAATGGAAATAAAAAAAACAATCAAAATTTCTCAGCGCACCAAAATAAAATACTGTATTTGGCTTTTTTTTTTCATTAAAAATATTGAAAAAATAAAACTATAATGAAAATAAAAGTCAATTAAAATTAGTCTGGACAACCAAATGAAATTCTTGGGGTTTTTTTCAATGAAAAATATTTTTTAAACTAATTTCAATACGAAAAAAATCTATCATAATTACTCAGGCACTCAAATATAATACTGTCATTGGCGGGTTTTTTGGGGGGGGGGGTTTTCATTAAAAATATTATTATTATTATTATTATATTATATATTACTATATATATTTCTGCCTAGCAACTATTGCAGCCATTCTGCTTACGTGTGTTGCTATGTATGCTAGTTTTAATAACACAAAAATACACTTGTGTTAGCCTTTTAAAAAAAAAAATACAAAATTAGATCAGCTTTGCGTGCCCCATTAATGCCTTTTGCATACAACTAAAGGTAAACCTGCACATTTTGAAGATTTAAAAACAGCTTTTTTCCCTTAACTACGTTCTTGTTGTCCTGCATTCACGTCGATTACGACCTAAGAAATTGGCGTTTCAGAAAGAAGCCAGACGAACCTCACAAGACGACAACAGGTCATATCGACTTACGCAAGACGTATTCCGTCTGACTAACGTAGAACCTCCTGGACATTGTCTGTGCACGGACAGCAAGTGTTGCAGCCCGTTGCGAAAGCGTCAACAGGCCCAACAGTGCTATCTTGTACTTGACTGTGATAAAGCACAGCCAGACAGGTCTGACTGGTATGTCGTGACGTGACGTGTGTGTGTGTGTGTAATTGTGTGTGTGTGTGTGTGTGTGTGTGTTCTTGTATTTCTACCCTTCTTGAGATATCAACAAGGAAAATTAGCTTCCATATGAGGACCGGTGAACAAGTTAGGACATAAATCATGGTCCCAGTACGGAAAACCATTGCATCTAATGGAGAGCCAAATACTAGAGTCTGTGAACATTGCTCCAAAGTCAGGATTTTTTTGTTGATATAATGTGCATACAAAAGTAAACATTGACAGGTGCAAAGGCAGCAATATATGATAAAACAAGACGGCAGCTAAAGAAGGACTTCCCTATTCATCCCTAAGACATTAACAGTTAGCTTCTACAGCTGGGTTGTCCAAACTGCGGCACATCTGTGGTCCGTGACTCCTTTGTCATCAACCTTAAGCACATTACAAAAAACAAAAAATTTAGATCTCATTTGCACCCCTGGTGGTGAAATCCATCAAATGTGGGTGGTCCCAAAAAGGAGGGATTTTTCAAATTGACTGTGTGTCGGTTGTAAAAGTGCTCCCACTCTGGTCAACATATGAAATAACAAATGTGTGTAAGTTAAAGTAAAGTTAAAGTACCAATGATTGTCACACACACACACTAGGTGTGGTGAAATGTGTCCTCTGCATTTGACCCATCGCCCTTGATCACCCCCTGGGAGGTGAGGGGAGCAGTGAGCAGCAGCGGTGGCCGCGCCCGGGAATCATTTTTGGTGATTTAACCCCCAATTCCAACCCTTGATGCTGAGTGCCAAGCGGGGAGGTAACGGGTCCCATTTGTATAGTCTTTGGTATGACTCGGCCAGGGGTTTGAAGTCACGACCTACCCATCTCAGGGCGGACACTCTAACCGCTAGGCCACTGAGGAGTTGAAATGCGCCCCCTCTGGCCAAAATTAATTAAGAAAATAAAATAAGTACGTATACAGGGACGTACTGTAATAACTTGACGTAAATAATGAAGAATAAATACCAATTACCCGTATTTTCCGCACTATAAGGCGCACTTAAAAACCTCCAATTTTCTCAAAAGCTGACAGCGCGCCTTATAATCTGGCGCGCCTTATATATGGACCAATATTGCGCCACAACAGGTCTCGCAACTGCGGGATGCATAACGTAACCCCAGCGTCTATTCTGTGCGCCTTATAATGCGGTGCGCCTTATATATGAACAAAGTTTTAGAATAGGCCATTCATTGAAGGTGCGCCTTATAGTCCGGTGCGCCTTATAGTGCGGAAAATACGGTACATACAAAAAATTCAACAAAAAAAAAATTGGTAAAAGATTACCTTTTTTATATTTGCATAGTATGTATATATTATTAATGTTGTCAATACAAATCTTTATATATCTAGAGAGGGTGGTCCTAAAGAGGTAGGCATTTTTCGGAGGCCTCAGGAAGATCAGAAATACAAGAGTGTGTGTGTGTGTGTGTGTGTGTGTGTGTGTGTGTGTGTGTGTGTGTGTGTGTGTGTGTGTGTTGGGGGCAGGGGCAGGGTGATGGGGGGTGGTCATTTTGGCCTTTCGGGAAGCATGTGTTTAAGGTCAGTCAAGTGCCGGTGGACTTCCAAGTGTGCCCGTGTCCTTTAACCACACCTCATGTGCACCACTTGTGACGTCATCTCTTCTCAGCTGCTTAGAAACTTGTCATTATCTGACACTTGCCTTCTTTCCAACCTCGTCGTGCACGTACACGCTAGTGTCGTCTCCACACCAATATTGTGGTGCCGCTACCAAAATGTATTTTCATACTTTTCTAAACAATGGCATTATTGTCTTTATATTAACAACAAATCTTAGGGTACATTAAACACACGTTACTTATTGCAAGTTAGTCCTTAAATAAAATAGTGAACATACTAGACAACTTGTCTTTTAGTAGTAATATAGACACACACATTGAGATACAGACACACACACACACACACACACACACACACACACACACACACACACACACACACACACACACACACACACACACACACGCACGCACGCACGCACTATTGACAATAACAAAGACAAAACAAAACATGGCACTGAGGATTGGAGGGAAAGCGCCACCTTTGAGGCGTCCACACTGGAGAATAACTAACATAAAATATAAGTAAAAATAAATTCAACATATTAATAATTCAGGTAAAAAAAAACATCACAATAAAATAATTTAAAAAATGAGTTTAAGTTGATCAGTGTCACGTGTTTTAGTACACTGCTTGTGTGTTGCTATGTGTGCTAGTTTTTAATAACACAAAAGTACACTTGTGTTAGCCTTTAAAACAAATACAAAATTAGATCAGCTTTGCGTGTGCTATCAAGTTTGCACGTGTTTCAGTACACGCAAACCTTTAGTAAATCAGACCCATGCAATTGTCTATCTTTATTGGCTTAAGGGGCACAAATAAATATGCCCTGGCTTTTGGGGCACACATGAATGTGCCCCGTTAATGATTTCTGCCTAGCAACAAGTGCAGCCATTGTACTTTTGAGTGTTGCTATCAGGTTTGCACATGTTTTAGTACACACAAACCTTTGGTAAATCAGGCCCATGCAATTGTCTATCTTTATTGGCTTATGGGGCACAAATGAATGTGCCCCGTTAATGATTTCTGCCTAGCAACAAGTGCAGCTATTCTACTTATGAGTGTTGCTATCAAGTTTGCAGGTGTTTTATTAAACGTACACACAAACTTTTGGTAAATCAGGCCCATGCAATTGTCTATCTTTATTGGGTTATGGGGCACGAATAAATGTGCCCCGTTAATGATTTCTGCCTAGCAACAAGTGCAGCCTTGCTACTTATGAGTGTTGTTATCAAGTTTTCACGTGTTTTAGTACACACAAACCTTCGGTAAATCAGGCCCATGCAATTGTCTATCTTTACTGGCTTATGGGGCACAAATGACTGTGCCCCGTTAATGATTTCTGCCTATCAACAAGAGTAACTATTCTACTTATGAGTGTGGCAATCAAGTTTGCAGGTGTTTTATTAAAAGTACAAACAAACTTTTGGTAAATCAGGCCCATGCAATTGTCTATCTTTATTGACTTATGGCAGACCTGGGCATTCTGCGGCCCGCGGGCCACATCCGGCCCTGTGTGCGTCCCTGTCCGGCCCGCGTGAGGCCAATCATAAATTACAAAATACATTTTAAAAAAGTATCTATGTCGAGTGTGCAATACAATGGTGCTGCTTTTGTTTTGAAAAGCATTATTTGTATTACTTCCGTGTGGACGTATGCTCGTGCGCGATTGTGAGTGAATGTGGACAGCGGCAATCACAAATTACAAAATAAATGCGTGCGTGCAATACAACTGTGCTGCTTTTATTTTGAAAAGTGTTATTTATGGTCGTATGTCCGTGTGTAACCTGTGAGTGAAGGTGCACATGGACAAGTGATGCACGGTTTACCCCCGAGACGCTAAAAAAAGAAAAGCTGATGAGGAATGGCGTGTTTTCAACCAGACATGGACTGCCAAGTATTTCTTTACAGAAATGAAAGGTAAAGCCGTGTGCTTAATTTGTGGTACACAGGTTGCTGTGTTTAAAAAATATCATTTGAATCGCCACCACACGACGAAGCACGAGGAAAAATACCGGAATCTGTCTGATGAAGCGCGCGCGAGGGAGGCTGATGCGTTGATGGTAAAACTGCAAACCCAACAAGGACTTTTTGCCATATTTCACACCCCCATTTATGCAGCTGTCAGGACAAATTTCGTCATTTCTCACAAAATCGCCAGAAAAAGTAAGGCGTTTTCTGACGGAGAGTTTATTAAGGAGTGCTTATTGGACTCTGTTGCGCTGATATGCCCGGAGAAGAGGGGCGCATTTGACAACGTGTCACTCTCCCGACGCACTGTAACGAGGCGGGTTGAGACCATCGCTGGAAACTTGGATCTTCAGCTGAAGAACAGAACGGCCGACTTTGACTGTTTTTCGCTGGCTTTGGATGAGAGCTGCGATGTACGTAACACCGCCCAGCTGCTCATCTTCTTACGTGGGATAACTTGCAGACTTTCAAATCACGGAGGAGCTGGCAGCCATGCAGTCAATTAAAGGGACAACCACAGGTAATGACTTGTTCACACAGGTAAATGCGTGTCTGGACTTGTTAGGACTGAAATCGGACAAGCTGGCAGGTGTGACAACAGATGGTCGTCCAAATCTGACGGGGAAAAATGTTGGACTTTTAAAGAGGATGCAGGATAAAGTGACAGAAGTTGACATTTTTGCATTGTATTATACATCAGGAAGTGTTGTGTAAGACAGTTAAAAATAAAACCTTCAAAAGCAATCTGCTTTTGTATAAAGTTAAATTAGGTTAAATGAAATTATTATTATTATTATTATTTTTTATCTTACGGTTTTTAAAAAATAATTTGAGCAAAATTTAATTGAAATATAGTGCTCGGGTTGCTCATGCGGCCCCCGGTAAAAATTAATTGCCCACCCCTGGCTTATGGGGCACAAATGAATGTGCCCTGTTAACGATTTCTGCCTAGCAACAAGTGCAGCCATTCTGCTTATGTGCTTTGCTGTGTATGCTAGTTTTTAATAAGACAAAAACACACTTGTTAGCCTGGCTTGGCAACATTCCTAAGTGGGTGGCGACCTACATTCTTTCATTTTTAAAAAACATTATTGTTTTTCATAAACAAAAAGCAGCAATGCTACAAAGCAGAGTACACCAGATCTATATTTAACCCCACTGTCATGGGAACTGTCAGGGCGAGTGGGAACACTTCCACGCCGCCCCGGTGGGTGTGGTGTGGTGTGGTGTGGGATGGTGCAAAGGGGGGGCAGGTATAGGAGCTACCTCATTCCGGACAGTCTCGCAGAAAGCCTCACACTCGGCGTGTGCGTGCGTGGGCGTGTGAGCGTGTGTGTGTGCGTGAGTGTGTGTGTTCACAGTCAGGCGCAGGACGCGTGGAAAAAACACTCCACCCGGACGGACGCTTCCACGATGAGAGGCTGCTCCGGCCGAGCCAAACACGCACAGATCCAAGGCAAGGCGGGTAAGAAGGAGCTTTTTTTTTATATTTGCATCCGCCGCGGGAAAAAGTGCGCTTGGCGCGGGAAGGAGACGTAAACAAGAGCGCGCGCTTGCGCGCGTCCGCGAGTGGTGTCGTCACAGAGACCTTTACCCTACATAACAAAACGCTGCCTTTTCCCTGCATCCCTTTGTGGCTTTATACTTGTTTTTCCACAACACGCTTTCTGCGCGACAAAAACACGCGATCGGTTTGTTTTTTTGACCGCGATGCATGTTTGTAAACCATGTTATTAATTACGTATAAACATGTCGTTAATGGCGCTGCTATGTTGCGGTTTTTGTTTATGTTATATGCTGTGCTATGTTGTGGTTTTTTAGCACCTTATGCACTCATATTGCATGTGCATTTTTTTTTTACATGTTAACCCTTCCTATAGTCATCTTTTCATGTAGATACCGCATGTTTTTCAACATGTGCAATCATGTCTGCAGCCCTGCCAAGTGCGCGGTTTTAATTGGAAAAGCAGCATAATGTAGGTCAGAGTTCCTCTACGGTGATATTAATATAACATTAAAAATAGGTGAACAAACTGACCTATATGTAAGGAGCCATTGTGTGCAATTCAAGCCACTTGAATACACTCTGCACTTGTGTGTGTAACATTACGTTTTTTATGTATTATGAACACAACTACATTAAAAATACATCAGATTTCCCCCCTTATGGGTGTAAATACAATGTGATTCCTTGCAAGTCAGAATAAACAAGAGTGGATAAGAGGGGGGTGCTGCCATCTAGTGGCCATTGTTCAGAAGACAGTGTTGTGTGTCAAGTCGCGCATTTCCAACGTGTACACATTATCGGTTACTTGTTTGCGCGCTTTACTAAAACAATTATAGCAATATATATCTGGTTTTATATATATTAATTAATTAATTATTTTAAAGTGTTAATTTATTTCAAACACCCGAGTTAGACCGTAGCCAAGATGGCTATGGTTGTTAAGTGCGGTCAGGATTCATGGCTGCACACTTGCCACAGTGTTTGAGTGCAACATCCGGATACTGGCCGTAGCTTGCCCTGCTTTTTGAAATGTGAACGCACTCAGAATGTTAAGTACGGAAGTGCGCAAATTGAAACGCAGCCTCGATTACTAAAACAATTATAGCAATGTATATCTGGTTTGTATTCTCCTTTCTTGTTTTAAAGTGTTAATTTCAACACCCGAGTGAGAAAGTAGCCAAGATAGCGATGGTTGTTAAGTGTGCTCAGGATTCATGGCTGCACACTCGACACAGTGTTTGAGAGCAACATCCGGGTACTGGCGGTGGCTTGCCTTGCTTTGAAATGTGAATGCACTCAGAATGTTAAGTACGAAAGTGCGCTAACGTTAACTATCATATAGCGTGAATTAATTGTTGTGATTAGCTATACACGAGAAGTATTATACACTAATCTGGATAATAACTGGACGTAGAAAACTCTTCATTCTCAGTTTAGCCCGGGATCTCTTTATATATTTTACCTCTTGGTCAAACACCGGCATTTCCTCTACTTCCGGTTAGTGAAGTGCAATACATCCTGTTACAGCAGTAAGGAACAGACTTTCACAATAAAGGTTTCAGCCGTAAACGTTACATTAATAACTTGGATAACTTTAAATTATTGGTACAATAGAATAGAACAGTGTTTTTCAACTGGAATTGTGTGATGCATTACATTGTATCGTATGCATGTTCCAAATAAACTGAAACTGAACTAAAATAGTTAAAAGGTAGATATAGGGAAAATAAGGACAAAAGATTACACATCCAATTCTTCCTAAAGTTAAAGAAATATAATTAAAATTATTAATGGAATGTACCCTACTAGTGTTTTTTTTTTTTTTTTTAACCAAAAACGTAATATTATGGTTGAAAACTGTTACATATGTCATGCTATAGAAGATGTGAATCTTTTATTTTTGGAATGTGATGCTGTACATTTGTTATGGAGGAGATGGATCAGATCAGAGGTTGGCTGAAAGATAAACGGTATAGAGATGTTCCCATTAACTCTAGAAGAGATTATATTTGGTATATTTATGAAAGATAGCAACCTAGAAGTGATCATTAACATTATGTTGCTGGATAGATTTTTTTATAGATAAAAGTCTATTTTTTAAAAGTAAAACTCAAATTCTCCCATTGAATTAATGATTTTAAATTGTTTATAAAATCTTGGAGAATTGTTAAGAATATGAGCCCTAAATTATTGTCCTTTTTAAAGAAGTTAAGTTGTTTTAGATGAGCCCATTGTTTTTGTATAGTTATTTTTTTGTGCTTGTTTATTTAGTCTCTGACTTTACTTTCTGTAACTTCTTTTTGGTGGTAGAAAAATGTTAATTGCTCAACCGAGTGAATATCTGTAATGTTTAGATATATTGGAAGTGCCTTTGCTTGTATATTGTCATACATGCTGTTTATGCATTCATTTGTTTGATAAGAAGTTTGGGGAAAAACATTGATATAAACATTTTTAAGAAAGACATGATGCAGCCAACTGCCATTTCAGGCGTGTCATTTCTACTAACAGTACAAAAGTAAGACAATGAAGAAAAAAAACAAAAAACAATATATAATACATACTGCGCACGTCTGATTGCACCATGCACAGACAGACAAACAACAAATCTAAATATTATATGTTTGTTTTATTCAAGAGCCCATGTGACTCTCTGCATCCCTAAAAATGTATGAAAAATAACAAATTCAACATTTTGTAGTATCTAAAACTACAGTACAGTCTAAATTAAAATATTGTTTAAAAAGTAATTTGGTTTCATGACATATGTGAATTTGCAAACAGCTAAAATTATACACGAAGCAAACTATAATCTGCTACCCAAGAATATACAACAATTCTTCTCAACAAAAGAGGAGAAATATAATCTTAGAGAAAAATGTAATTTAAAACATTTGTACGCACGTACAACACTTAAGACCTTCAGTACATCAGTATGTGGAATTAAATGATGGAAAGGATTAAGCAAAGAAATCAAACAATGTACTAATATGATCTACTTCAAGAAACTCTTCAAACTTAAAGTGTTTACAAAGTACAAAGAAGAAGAACGATGATAAACATTCTGAATTTATTTCATCCATCCATTCATTTTCAAGATAATCTCACCATTTATTTATTTATGTATTTATTGTTTTTACTTATGGAGTATATTGTGAATAAATTGAGAACAGGAAATGAAGAAAAGTTTTAGCAACTGCTATGTAAAGGAAAAGGGTTAGGATTACTAAATAAGCTCTGCTTCTTCCAACTCCTTTTCGAACGTGTTGAATAAAAATGTATGAAATATAGTGCAATAATACAAACAAATGGTTGTCTTGTGTAAAATGTATGAAATATAGTGCAATAATATTGTGTAAAATGTATGAAATATAGTGCAATAATACAAACAAATGGTTGTCTTGTGTAAAATGTATGAAATATAGTGCAATAATATTGTGTAAAATGTATGAAATATAGTGCAATAATACAAACAAATGGTTGTCTTGTGTAAAATGTATAAACTATAGTGCAATAATACAAACAAATGGTTGTCTTGTGTAAAATGTATGAACTATAGTGCAATAATACAAACAAATGGTTGTCTTATGACAACTATTTGTTTGTATTATTGCACTATAGTTCATACACTTTACACAAGTAAAAATGTATGATTAATAATATTGTGTAAAATGTATGAAATATAGTGCAATAATTCTATTATTGCACTATATTTCATACATTTTACACAGTATTATTGCACTATATTTCATACATTTTACACAATATTATTGCACTATATTTCATACATTTTACACAAGACAACCATTTGTTTGTATTATTGCACTATATTTCATACATTTTACACAAGACAACCATTTGTTTGTAATATTATAATACAAACAAATGGTTGTCTTGTGTAAAATGTATGAAATATAGTGCAATAATGCCAACAATATTATTGCACTATATTTCATACATTTTACACAAGACAACCATTTTTTTGTATTATTGCACTATATTTCATACATTTTACCCAATATTATTGCACTATATTCCATACATTTTACACAACCATTTGTTTGTATTATTGCACTATATTTCATACATTTTACACAATACTATTGCACTATATTGCATACATTTTACACAAGACAACCATTTTTTTGTATTATTATATATTTTATATTATATATATATATATATATATATATATATATATATATATATATATATATATATATATATATATATATATATATATATTTTATTTTTATTTTTTATTATTATGTTTTATTTTTTTGCTGCTTGACCGTAATGGCAAGGGCAGGAGAGTTTTTGAAGCGACACTGGAACTATGTTTATATTATTGCACTATATGTCATACATTTTACACAAGACAACCATTTGTTTGTATTATTGCACTATATTTCATACATTTTACACAATATTATTGCACTATATTTCATACATTTTACACAAGACAACCATTTGTTTGTATTATTGCACTATATTTCATACATTTTACACAATATTATTGCACTATATTTCATACATTTTACACAAGACAACCATTTGTTTGTATTATTATAATACAAACAAATGGTTGTCTTGTGTAAAATGTATGAAATATAGTGCAATAACACAAACAAATGGTTGTCGTGTGTAAAATGTATGAAATATAGTGCAATAATATTGTGTAAAATGTATGAAATATAGTGCAATAATGTTGTGTAAAATGTATGAAATATAGTGCAATAATATTGTGTAAAATGTATGAAATATAGTGCAATAATGTTGTGTAAAATGTATGAAATATAGTACAATAATGTGTAAAATGTATGACATATAGTGCAATAATATTGTGTAAAATGTATGAAATATAGTGCAATAATGTGTAAAATGTATGAAATATAGTGCAATAATATTGTGTAAAATGTATGAAATATAGTGCAATAATATTGTGTAAAATGTATGAAATATAGTGCAATAACACAAACATAGTTCCAGTGTCGCTTCAAAAACTCTCCTGCCCTTGCCATTACGGTCAAGCGGCAGAAAAGCGGTTGCGCGCCTACGTCGGTCGTTACGGCCCAGCCTCGGTCTCCTCAGCGACGACAAGTCACGTGACATGAAGCCAGACGTGTAGTGCGCGGGCAGCCACCGACCAGAGAACCGCTGCGCTGACCCCGACCGTCCACCTGCGTCCTCGCCGAGCTCCTCTCATGAAACCCCGGTCCCCTTCGGAGCAGCATCACGGCAAAAGGGCCCGCCTGCCTCCCGCGGCGGCCTCCAACGGAATGGAGGACAACAAGCCGTCGAATCTACGGGAACTAACCCAGAACCCCCTGAAGAAGATCTGGATGCCGTGTAAAAATGGCCTTCCTGAGAGGCACATTTCTCAGAGGAAGGGTGCGTATGGCGACGACGTGGCCGCGGCTGTAACCAAACATTTTATATATATATATATATGTTGTTATTCTGGGCGACCACGCGTGGAAAAAATGTCCGCTTCTGGTGCTTTGTCGGCGGCAACTACCGTTAGCTGTGACGTGTTAGCTTCAATGCTAACGCGCGACACTTCAATGGACCGGAAAACGTTTTTTGTTTCGCTGTGCCGCAAAACGGATAATGCAAACAATGTGCCACATAATATAAAAATGTGCCACATAATAGATAATGTGCCACACAACAAATAGATGATTTTCCACGTAACAGATGCTGTGCCAACTCAAGCGCCGGTCTTAATGCGCATGCGTACAATACAGGCCCGTTGTCATAGTGTGGAGTTCACCTTGTCTATGCCGGTGTCTTTCAACCACTGTGCCGCGGCACATTAGTGCCGTGAGATATTGTCTGGTGTGCCGTGGGAAATTATGCAACTTCACCTAATTGGTCTAGTCCAGTGGTTCTCAACCTTTTTTTTCAGTGATGTACCCCCTGTGAAAATGTTTTTAATTCAAGTACCCCCTAATCAGAGCAAAGCATTTTTGGTTGTAAAAAAAGAGATGAAGTAAAATACAGCACTATGTCATCAGTTTCTGATTTATTAAATTGTATAACAGTGCAAAATATTGCTCATTTGTAGTGGTCTTTCTTGAACTATTTGGAAAAAAATATATAAAAAATACTAAAAACGTGTTGAAAAATAAACAAGTGATTCAATTATAAATAAAGATTTCTACACATAGAAGTAATTATCAACTTAAAGTGCTCTCTTTGGGGATTGTAATAGAGATCCATCTGAATTCATGAACTTAATTCTAAACATTTCTTCACAAAAAAAGAAATCTTTAACATCAATATTTATGGAACATGTCCACAAAAAAATCTAGCTGTCAACACTGAATATTGCATTGTTGCATTTTAATGAATGGAATAGCCTACTTGATTTAATGTTCAGTTTATGAAATTATGTTCATATTTTGTTGAAGTATTATTCAATAAATATATTTATAAAGGATTTTTGAATTGTTGCTATTTTTAGAATATTTAAAAAAAATCTCACGTACCCCATGGCATACCTTCAAGTACACCCAGAGGTACGCGTACCCCCATTTGAGAACCACTGGTCTAGCCTTTAAAATCCGCTACACCTCCCTGATACCGAAGTACATGTCAAACTACTTCCTTAACGTAAATGACCGCCATAACCACAACACCAGGGGGAGCTCCACTAACCACGTTAAACCCAGATTCCGATCTAACAAAGGTCTTAACTCATTCTCCTTCTATGCCACATCATTGTGGAATGCACTCCCAACAGGTGTAAAAGAAAGTGCATCTCTATCCTCCTTCAAAACCGCACTAAAACAACACCTCCAGGCAACTTCAACCCTAAACTAACACCCTCCCTTCCACATCCTACCTCTTCGGATTGTAAATAATCAAATGTAGACACTTTTTCTTATACTTTTTCTTATACTTTCTGATCTCTCTCTCCGTGTCCACTACCTGCTGTACATATCCTACCAAGTCAGTCCTACACTGTTCCAATGTCCATCTCTCTGATGATGCAATTGTTGATGACTGAAGTGTTGATACCAACCAATCCTAAAAACTGAACTGGCTACCAAGTAAACAGAAACAGAATGCTGGACGACAGCAAAAACTTACGGCGTCCACAAAGTACATCCGCACATGACATGACAATCAACAATGTCCACACAAAGAAGGATAGCAACAACTTAAATATCCTTGCTTGCTAACACAAAGCAGGTGCGGGGAGTAGCGCTCAAAGGAAGACATGAAACTGCTGCAGGAAAACACCGACAAAACAGGAAGGGCCACCAAAATAACAGCGCAAGACAAAAACTAAAGCACTACACAGGAAAACACCAACAGTAATATATATGTTAGCTAACTAGAAAATCATATGGACAGTGGCTATACAGTATTATACAAGTCTAAATTTAGTCTAGCTTCAAGTAACAATATTCAAATACTAACATTGTTGGGTAAGACAGAATTTGGTTTTATTCTGAATCCAGTGAAACAGATTGGTGGTTTTAGCTGATATAAAGACTTTCAGGTGTTTATATATGTTTATATTTAAGTATTTGGCAGACGCTTTTATCCAAAGCGACATACATAAAAAATACATATAAAACAATCACTGTAAACATGATCATTTAAGGGAAGAATGTAATACAAAATATCAATACAAAGTATCAAGACAGAATAAGCTCTCTGCTGCTGCAGCAACAGAGATACAGTCTATAGGTCCCTAAGATGTATAGATATCTAATGTATTATACATTGTTTGTGTAGGATATATGCATGTATATATAACCTAATCATATTGTTTCTTCAACTCAAAAATAGCTGACCGTTTTTTGCCCCTTCTCTGGGATTATATTGTGAGAGATCAAATTACCAGTGCAAAAGCATAAGATTAGTGTTTTTCTTATATTTGTGTCAATATATAAAAGCATATTTTGTGGCTTTCACCAGATCGAATATTTTGCATAAACTGTAGGGTGGCTACTGTGTTGTAAGAACATGTATTAGAAGGGATGCTCTTTCTCTCCGCTCTGTCCTCTGACCCAGTCATCTGTGCAAACAGTGACCCAGTTTGGCAACTGGCCGTTAACTGTGTGCAGACGTGTTGGATTGTCAAATTGTTGTGTTTCACAACCGTCTCCTCTAGCCTTGTTTCCATTATTTCTCAACACAGTAGAAAAATATATTCGCCGTGTTTTCCGGACAAAAGAGCTCTTCAATGTTTTAGAAGAAAGAAACAATTTTCCTATATGTTAGCTGCACCGGACTATAAGCCGCGGATATATACAGTACATTGTGAAATTAGATATTTATACCGAAATATTTTATAAATGTTTATTTACATACCTTAGCTGTTTCCAAACGGTGCCTGTAACACCGCAGTCATTTTTTACATTTTTACAAAAATTTTTTTAGCACGGCAGTAAAATGGCTGATCAAACAAAACGGAAGTCATCGTCATAGACCCACGAGCTGTTGAAGTTAGCTTTCCACTCAGCTAAACAGACTCAATAACTCCACGGAGACGTTTCTGTGAATTTACAAAACTGCAACACTACAAACAGAATGTAAGTTTATAATTCTAACACAGACAATTGTAAAATTGTGTTAGCATATTAGCTAATGCTAAAAACGCTAGCTTCATTACGTTATGATAGCACGTACTAATATGTATGAGAATATGCATCACACATGGGACGGTTTAGTAAGTAAGAGTTTTTAAATTTATATTATAAAACTTACACACGTTGCTTGGAGTGATGAATGAATAATTATTTCAAGTACATTTTGAACCCGCAGCATCTGCAGTGAGAAAAGTCGTCCAAAAGATGGCGCCATAGCACAAACAATAACACACCTTTTCAATGTCTCTAGGTGTAATATGAAGACTATTTGTCGAATACAAAACATTATGGCCATTTGGGAAGAAAAATCCATAAATGGGGTAATCACGCTGTCCTCCTTCCTTTGCAGTGTGTATGACCAACTGTCCTACACTGATAGTGACGGTGGGCCTTCCTGCCAGGGGGAAGACTTACATCTCCAAGAAGTTGACCCGCTATCTGAACTGGATTGGGGTTCCCACTAGAGGTACTTCTTTCTTTTAGTTGTTCAATGTCATGAATGTTGCGCCTGAATAGAAAGATAATTGCACTAATGCAAAATGTTTAAATTGATTTGTCATCCTTCTGTCCCTGGCCTCCATCTTGTCCAGAGTTCAATGTAGGACAATACAGGAGAGAGTGTGTGAAGATCTATAAGTCCTTTGAGTTCTTCCGTCCAGACAACGAGGAAGGCCTAAAGATCAGAAGGTAAGAGTCTCTTGAAGTCTGTGATGCTTATTCGTGCAATTTACGTGGGATGTTTGCAGGCAATGTGCTTCGACAGCTTTGAACGACGTACGACAATACCTCACAGAAGAAGGAGGCCAAGTGGCGGTAAGTCCGACGCTGGGCTAGAAGTGTCTTAAACCCAGTCTGCAGTCCTCAGACGTTGTCTTCCTCCTACGCAGGTTTTTGATGCCACAAACACAACAAGGGAAAGGAGGAAAACCATCATCCAGTTTGCAGAGCAGAATGGCTTTAAGGTATTCTGGATATGCGCAGTTGGAAAAGTGCATTGAATTAGTGGAGAGTTGTTATTGTAACAATTTTGCATATTTGTCCAGAATGCATTTGCAAAAAGTAAGTCAAAAACAAATATGTTTAGAAGTACAAGCTTTTTTGTGTCGCTCATTTTAATTTTTTTTTTTTAATGTCAAAAGTCAGGGCTATATGTGAAGGCTTTTAAAAAGGGGAGCGTCCCACAGTGGCACCCGTTGCTCGACGAGAAGAGCGTTACTCACATTCATTTCAGAGTCTCCCAACTAATTTAAAAAGTACCTATAGGGCTCTGATTACTCACTAAATATAGCAACAATGTCGCTTACTTGGCAAGACTGCTCCTTTGAGTTTTACTAGAAACATGTGCTGTTGTAAGCTTTGCAAACACAACAAATAGTTTTTTACTCAATATGACAGTAATGTTCTTAGAATCCTGAGAAAATGTGTTTGAAGCAATAAAACATAGTTTCAAGCATAACTCCAAACCATACTGTACATGCAATATGTCTAATAATGCCTGTATTAATGTATCTTTGTGAGTTTTACTAGAAACATGTGCTTTTATAAGGTTTGCAAACACAAAAATTAGTTTTTTATTCAATATTACAGTACTTAAAATCCTGAGATAATGAGAAAAAAGCAAAAATAAAAAATGTATTCAAGCATAACTCCTAAACCATACATGCAATGTGTCTAATAATGCCTGTATTAATGTATCTTCGTGAGTATTACTAGAAACATGTGCTTTTGTAAGGTTTGCAAACACAAAAAGTAGTTTTTTTTAACTCAATATGACAGTAATGTTCTTAGAATCCTGAGAAAATGTGTTTGAAGCAATAAAAAATAGTTTCAAGCATAACTCCAAACCATACATGCAATATGTCTAATAATGCCTGTATTAATGTATCTTTGTGAGTTTTACTAGAAACATGTGCTTTTGTAAGGTTTGCAAACACAAAAAGTAGTTTTTTACTTTACTCAATATTTGATTTTATTGTTTTGATTTTGGACGGTGTCCTTGAGTGCCCAGAAAGGCGCCTTATAAATAAAATGTATTATTATTATTATTATTATTAATATGACAGTAATATTCTTAGAATCCTGAGAAAATGTGTTTGAAGCAATAAAAAAGGTTCAAGCATAACTCCAAACCAAACATGCAATGTGTCAAATAATGCCTGTGTTATGTATATTTGTGAGTTTTACTAGAAACATGTGCTTTTGTAAGGTTTGCAAACATAACAATTAGTTTTTTACTCAATATGACATTAATGTTCTTAGAATCCTGAGATAATGCGAAAAAAGCAATGCAAAATGTATTCAAGCATTACTCCTAAACCAAACATGCAATATGTCTAATAATGTCTGTCTTAATGTATCTTTGTGAGTATTACTAGAAACATGTGCTTTTGTAAGGTTTGCAAACCAAAAAATTAATTTTTTACTCAATATGACAGTAATGTTCTTAGAATCCTGAGATAATGCGAAAAAAGCAATACAAAAAATGTATTCAAGCATAACTCCTTAACCAAACATGCAATATGTCTAATACTGCCTGTATTATTCTTTGGCAGACCATATGCCTGATTATAGGTCAATAGGCAGGAGTGAACAGGTAGCGCCAAAACTACTTGTGATGTATTGTTTGTGCAATGTATCGTAGCGATACAGTAAACATTTGCTTGAGAAGTGCTCTAAGCACATACATTTTTACAGAAGTGGAAGTTTTTCCACAGTAATTATGGCTCCTGTTTATATACCGAAAACCCCTGCTCTGCAAAAAGTAGGACATGTGCTTATGTGTCACAATCAGAACATCATGTACCGTACACACTATTCTAGTCTACTTCCACACAGGACCACACTAAGGTAATGTACATTAAATCAGGTGTGTGTGTGCATTAAAAAGATATCCAGAGAATCACCACCTCAATAGTGATGCATTTTATCACAGAATATGGCAGTTCAATTCCGACACATAGTTGATCATTTGACCAATCAATGGACTCCCACCAGCCACCACCCTATATGCTCACTAAAAAATATAGCACGCTGCAGATCTGTCATTTACTACCTTTTACAGTGTTAGAAGTATTTGGCAATAATAACAAATATTAAGCATCATATTTTGATTTTCTTGTCTTCTTTTAGGTGTTCTTTGTGGAATCTGTGTGTGAAGACCCAGATGTCATCCAGGAGAACATTGTGGTCAGTGTCCTTAATGACCGCGTTGTATAACACTAATCTAATTAATTACTTTTATGCATGTTACAACCGATACATTTGATGTTACACGGCATGCTAGTTTTGATGTGGTTGTATGTCCAAATGACAGTGTCAGAAGTGCAGGAAATACCTTTTTTACCAATTAAAAGTAACAACCAGCACTGCGCTAAAATGAACTTGATGCCACATAGAAGGAGGCAACATCACACAGCAAACATGATACACTACTATGAGGGGATAATGAACAACATTGATTGAAGTGACAAGCGTGCCATCTTACAATACCCCATTTGTGGACAAAAATTTATGAAAGCCATCAAAGTACATTCAATCTCCTAATTAACAAGAGGGTAACACAATCCTGTGAAAAGATCACTGCTGGAAAACTGCCGCTAAGAAGCTAAGAGCTAAAATCCTGCTGGGACTACCTTTTAAAGGCGCACAAACACTCTGCTCTCATGAAACATCTCAACTGCATATGCCAGATATTTACATTTTTTAAGTAACACATTATTTATTTCCCCTAGTTATTAATTACATTTATTAAAGAATAATTTCGTTAGTTATTCAATAACTTTTTAGTACGGTAACGATGAACTATAATTAATTTCTTTTTAATAGTACATTTCTGAACACGGCCTGCACTTACCAAGGACATGTTAGGACTGAATAACTTTTGTCAGTTGTCTTCAGCGCATTGTTGTTTCTGTCTAGCAAGTGAAGCTGGGCAGCCCCGACTACACCAACTGCAACACAGAGGAGGCAGTGGAGGATTTCATGAAGAGGATCAAGTGTTACGAGAACTCCTACGAGACCCTGTGTGAGGTTTTGGACAGGTGCGGTGGAGCTAAACATTTGAAATGATAATGAATGTAGGAAGACATCAACACAATCGTTGCTAAATTAGAAGTATTTAAATCATACAGGCACTCATGCATGTAGATTTGAGGTCTCTGGTCCTACTTTTAGGGATCTCTCCTACATCAAGATCATGGATGTGGGTCAGCGCTACATGGTCAACAGGGTGTTGGACCACATCCAGAGTCGGATCGTCTATTATCTCATGAACATCCACATCACGCCTCGCTCCATCTACCTGTGCCGCCATGGGGAGAGTGAGCTCAATGTCAAAGGTCGGATTGGAGGAGACTCTGGCCTTACGCCAAGTGGCAAAGAGGTGCGGCTGACATGACCCGAAGGATAAGAAGCAAAGTCTTATCTGCATAGATGAAAGTCAAAGCAGATCTTCCTCCTCCACCCACGTGTCAGTTGAGTGTCTTCACCTTTTGACAGTTCTCCAAGAAGCTGAGCCAATTCATTCAAGCCCAAGGCATCAGTGACCTGAAGGTGTGGACCAGTCAGATGAAGAGGACCATCCAGACAGCCGAGGGTCTCAGTGTGCCTTATGAACAGTGGAAGGTCCTGAACGAGATCGACGCCGTGAGTGCTGAGCTTTTTCATTGCTCTCCGTCTTGTGTTTTGAATTGTAGCCTCAGTGTGTTTGATGCTACTTTTAGGGCGTATGTGAGGAGATGATGTACGAGGAGATCCAGGATCACTACCCTCTGGAGTTTGCGCTGAGGGATCAGGACAAGTACCGCTACCGCTACCCTAAAGGAGAGGTCAGTGGATGTAGTAGAAAGTTGGTAACATTCTTAATATTGTTCAAATCATATAAACACTGTCAAAGCTTAAAACTAGATATCGACCAAATGTTTTTTTTCAGGGTTGATACCAATTATTAGACAATTAGCAGATATTTATTGGCACTAAAATTTATTCAAACATGAATTCTCTCTCCCTGTCAGCTGCATTTTTTACTCAGCTCCTTGTTAATGTGGGTGGATTTTACTCTACTACATGTTTTTATTGTAGCAATATGGTTGTTAAAGTTTAAAGGGAGCTTAACTTTTTTGGGAATTTTGCCTTTCGTTCACAATCATTATGAAAGACATGACAATGGATGTTAATTATTTTTGCATTCTAAATATTAAATAAATGCGATCAAAAGTCTGCTTACAATGGAGCCTATCGTAGCTGTTCAATTCTGCCTATGAAAACATCCAAACACCTCCATTAGGGTTTTATATACATGATGTAAGTATATATGTAATGTAGTAACGGGCCCATCTATAATAACATTTAATATTTACGTAGTTTGACTATTGTAAGCATATGTGGCACATTAATTTAAAAAACGCATCACAATGTTTGCTTTATTTTTTTTCCTTTTTCATGGATTTCTGCTCACTGCAGACTTCATGAGAGCCAACAAACAAGATAAAACATCACTTACTGTACAATATCTGCTGTCATTAGGATGCCGACTGCTCGGATGTTCATATATTCCCATTTAGATGGAGAATGTCCTATTATCCTTGCGAAGAAACAGGGTGGGGGAGCGGGGAAAGAACGACTTTTTGTGTCTTTCTTGCCAGTCCCAGGTCCTCTATTGCTGTCAAAGTGTCCCAACTTGTCGTATTATATCCTGCCCCATCTACTTTTCTGGTGAGATGTATGATTTATGATCTACAATAAACTTACAAGGAGGAAAGAAGCAAAAAAGCAGCAGACCACTCGAAGATGTAAACATAGGGACACACAGAAGTGATCATGGTGCTGCTATAAATAGTTTGTCTGTGTTAGCACTTATAATAACAATATCACTAATACTTGGTTAATATTCAAGTCACGAAATGTAAATGGAGTATTGATGGCGCTTTTTGAATGGGTATTTGTCGGATTTTATGGAGCTCCTATTGGCATTGACTTTTATTTACATTTATTTAATACATTTAAAAAATCCATCTGTTATGTCTTTCATAATGATTGTGAACGATTGGCAAAATAAAAAAAAACGTCAGTTCCCCTTTAAGGGTTATTGCGATTTCTGCTCTGCTTCTGTGTGTGTGCGTGTGTTGGTGGTTCAGCGCATACAGCACAGTTCTGTTATAAATAGAAAGTTGATCCATCACCCCTTGTTTGTTTGATATACAGTACTGTATAGCACTTTGTACACTTTGAAAACAATACAAACATTCACTGAAATAGCGGGGGGGGTGTTTATTGTAGCGTCCCGGAAGAGTTAGTGCTGCAAGGGGTTCTGGGTATTTGTTCTGTTGTGTTTATGTTGTGTTACGGTGCGGATGTTCTCCCAAAATGTGTTTGTCATTCTTGTTTGGTGTGGGTTCACAGTGTGGCGCATATTTGTAACAGTGTTAAAGTTGTTTACACGTCTACCCTCAGTGTGGCCTGTATGGCTGTTGACTAAGTATGCATTGCATTCACTTGTGTGTGTGAAAAGCCATAGATATTATGTGATTGGGCCGGCACACAAAGGCAGTGCCTTTAAGGTTTATTGGCGCTCTGTACTTCTCCCTACGTCCGTGTACACAGCGGCGTTTTAAAAAGTCATAAATTTGACTTTTTGAAACCGATACCGATAGTGTCCGATATTACATTTCAAAGCATTTATCGGCCGATAATATCGGCGGTCCGATATTATCGGACATCTCTCGTTCCGATGTTTATAAAAAATAAAAATAAAAGGACACATACTGGTAAAAAAACAAACAATATACGGTATGTCAAAATGCCAAATATCCGCACCGATAATTGGTCAATCTCTACTTGGAACATTCTGAATTGTGGCATCTATAAAAATAATAATCAGAGGCAATGACACACACACACACACACACACACACACACACACACACACACACACACACACACACACACACACACACACACACACACACACACACACACACACACACAGTCAAGATATTACTGCATGGCCACAAGCCACTTGCACTTGGGCGGCCTCCCAGACACATTTGGTTCTGGTTGGTGTGGTTCATCCAGTTTCTTACGTGAATGCTAGTGTAGACATATGTGATTACATGAATGCCTTTGGGGGAATCTTGTTCATTTTTTAAAACCAGCATTAGCATTGAAATATATACCGAATCAACTTTAAACTCCTTTTATTTGTTTTTAAATGTCTAAACAACCTCGCGCCAACATATCTCTCCGACCTCCTTCAGTCTTACTGCCCCACCCGATCCCTAAGATCAGCCGATCAGCTGCTACTGACGGTCCCTGACACAAGGCTGAAGCTTAGAGGTGACAGAGCTTTCGCCGCTGCTGCTCCCAAGCTCTGGAACGACCTACCTCTGAGTGTTAGACAAGCCTCCTCTCTTCCTGTTTTTAGATCTCTTAAAAACATACTTTTATTCCATGGCTTTTAACACTGAGTGATATCCATCCTGCAATGGCGTCCCATAATACACCTGCTGTGAACCTGTTTTTACGTTTTATTTATTTTATTTCATTTATTAATTTTTTATCGTGTTCTGTTTGTGTTGTGTTGTGTTTGCTCGGTACTCGTATTATCTTTTAACCTGCCCATTGGACAGCACTTTGGCTACCCCTGTGGTAAATTTTAAATGTGCTTTATAAATAAAGTTGATTTGATTTGAAATGATGGCATGCATGCATTTAGTGGCCACAACATTAGGCACACCTGCACAATCTCATGAGATCCAATATGAGATGTGTATAACAATATATTTGCCCTTAAAAGGATACGCATACATACTAAACTGAGAGGTATTCATGAAACAATGTTTATTATTGTGCTTGTAGCATGCAGTAGTGGTGTAATGTGCAACTGTAAACAAAATATTAGGAACACCACTGCAGTAGGATACTACAAAGAGTACAAATTACTTATTTTCCAGCGGCGCCATTCAAACAGAACATGAGCATGGTTTTATTATCTGAAATCTGGTTCCATTTGTGCTCTAAAAGTGCTTTTCTCCTCCTGACTCAGTCCTATGAGGATCTGGTGCAGCGCTTGGAGCCGGTCATCATGGAGCTGGAGAGGCAGGAGAACGTTCTGGTCATCTGTCACCAGGCCGTCATGCGCTGCCTGCTTGCCTACTTCCTGGACAAAACAGCAGGTGAGTCTCTGCAGGGTTTTCCCAAGGACCGAAATGTATCTGTGGTGTTGCACGGAGCAAACTAAATGGCGTCATCGTGTATTTTGCATAATTGGCCGTGAGGCTAAACTCAGTGTTTTGTGTGTTGTCGGGTAAAATAAAGCTTTTTGATTTGTGTCATTAGAAATAATAATATTGAAGTATGATACTTGTGTCAGGTTCAAACACTAATGACATATATTAAACAGACAAGAATCATGCAGAGACAGAGTTAAATTTTGCTCAATGAGAAGAGACGTAATTGGGCTGTACACTTAGTTACAGTTCCAACCTACGCTCTAAGGTACAGTCCCACGTGCTCCTCTATTTATTTGGGAGGTCCCTGGTTACATCACTGAGGCTGCTTCTGAAGGAAGGGGGGTAATTTCAGCAGCCCCAGTTAGACACAATATATGATTACTCGTGAAATGGAAATGTGCTGACACACGTGACATCGCCCCGTCCCTGCTTTGTCTGCGTCAAGGCACTCGATGTTCGCCCTTGGCAGTCAGCAGGCCGAGTCTGGACACAAACGCTGATACGAGACGACTCGCAATCTTGGATTGCAAGTTGTCCCTTTGCACAGATAGAAAAGTACAACTTCAGCACAATTGATAATAACTATGGCAACGGCCTTTAAGCATAAGAGTTGTGTGATAATTTATACATAATTATTCTAACATTTACATAATTATTCTAACAACTTGTTATCTAAAAGCACACAAGGTTGGTCTTGTATTTTAGTGAAGTTGCTTACTAAAGGTAAACATGATAGGCTATAGGCTAATTAGGGGTGTAACGGTATGTGTATTTGTATTGAACCGTTTTGGTATAGGGGTGTCGATTCGGTTCGGCGGTGTACCGAACGAGTTTCCACACGGACATATTAAGTAGCGTAACGCACGTTGTGTAAACAATGCACACCGAGGCACAACACAGGGCATGCTAGCAGCTAACTGGCTACGATAGACTGACCATACGTCCTCTTTTCACCGGACATGTCCTCTTTTGCGGAGCTGTCAGGGCGGAGTTTCTTAAATACCTCAAATGTCCGGCATTTTGAGTTAGGGTTGTGTGTATTTTCAATGTACGTTCAAGGTTAAGAAGGGGTTAAAAACAAAACAAATTGTGCGCGCAGCAGCATTGGTGAGGGAGGGGCAGAGACAGAGAGAGTGAGAGAGTTATGATAAACGTGCATGCGTCGCCAGGCTCTGCTTTTTATCCATAGATTTATCACATTTATTTTTTTATTATCTATAGCATGGATGTCAAAAGTGTGCCCCGGAAGCCATTTGCGGCCCACAGCTAATGTTTTAAAGGCCCACGGCACATTCTAAAAATACTATTAAAATAAACAAAAATATAACAAAAGTGAAATAAAAAAGCTTAAAGGTTAAATGTAATTTAGAAAAAGTTGCAATGTTGACTAATAAAACAAAGCTGTTTTTTTTTCTTTCAAACTGTCAATGCTCAAAACAATATTGAATCCAAATCAATGTTATTATGAATTATTGACCTATCCAAGGTTCCGATTACTTCACATCAAATATTCCACTAAGAAAAATATTTTTGGTGGAAGATTTAGCAAATTTGGTAAATAAATAACCCAAAAATTTATATTTTGTTGTTTTCTTACTGTACCGAAAATGAACCGAACCGTGACCTCTAAACCGAGGTACGTACCGAACCGAAATTTTTGTGTACCGTTACACCCCTAAGGCTACTAGTTACTGCTAGCAGCTACACAACAGCTAAGCACATAGTAGCACATAAGATGGTCATACGTAATAAATGTCCGTAATTAAGCGATATTGCAGTCTAAAACACAGTTGTCAATATAAAATAATTATAGTTGCATAATACTCATAGGTATAAGTCTCTAAGGCTGAATTGTATTAGTAAGTCGCTAGTAACAAACGTGTCCGCATCTTTCAGCGTTAATCTTACCACTAGTTGTCGCCAAAACAAAAAGCTACACAGACAGTCCCCTAATGTGTTTGAGCAAGGCAAACACGCCAAATGTAAACAAAAAAGACGGAAGTAAAAAATGCAATTATAGCAGGCAAACACTTATATTTTAATATAATGTACGGGAGAAAAAAAGCAGCATGCGTAGCTGCACTATTGACTGACTGAACTAGTTAGAGACTTGACAATATGATGTGATTGTTCATCAGAAGAGCTGCCCTACCTGATGTGCCCGCTGCACACGGTCCTCAAGCTGACTCCCGTAGCTTACGGTAGGAAGCGCTCATCTCTGCCCATGAACCCTGACAACAAGCATTCCTCTCACCCGGCCAACCTTGTGTCCCCAGGATGTAAGGTGGAGTCCATCAGCCTCAATGTGGACGCTGTCAACACGCACAGAAAGAAGCCCGAGGTGCGTATTTTCACATCCATCCTCGCGTCCAGTGGCCTCAGGCTCCGAACATCATGGCGCAATATTCAATTTGTCTTATAGTAGACGTGCTTTTGTACCAAAGCCAACCTCACACCCGCTTCACACTTGAGCAAACACACAAATAACTTGCACAAGTTCAAGTATTACGATAAATTACATGCACCCCATTTGGTTTTGGAAATAGGCTCGACAAATGACCATTTTGGGGGACGGCGTGGCGCTGGTTGGGAGTGTGGCTGTGCCAGCAACCTGAGGGTTCCTGGTTCAATCCCCTCCTTCTACCAACCTCGTCACGCCCGTTGTGTCCTTGAGCAAGACAAGACCCTTGCTCCTGATGGGTCGTGGTTAGGGCCTTGTATGGCAACTCCCGCCATCAGTGTGTGTGTGTGAATGTGGAAATAGTGTCAAAGCGCTTTGAGTACCGTATTTTCCGCACTATAAGGCGCACCAGATTATAATGCGCACCTTCAATGAATGGCCTATTTTAAAACTTTGTTCATATATAAGGCGCACCGCATTATAAGGCGCATAGAATAGACGCTACAGTAGAGGCTGGGGTTGCGAGACCCGTTGTGGCTCAATATTGGTCCATATATAAGGCGCACCGGATTATAAGGCGCACTGTCAGCTTTTGAGAAAATTGGAGGTTTTTAGGTGCGCCTTATAGTGCGGAAAATACGGTACCTTGAAGGTAGAAAAAGCGCTACACAAGTATAACCCATTTTAAATAGCTACCTAATAGACACATCGGATCATATTGAATTGAATTATATTTATATAGCGCTTTTCTCTAGTGACTCAAAAGCGCTTTTACATAGTGAAACCCAATATCTAAATTACATTTAAACCAGTGTGGGTGGCACTGGGAGCAGGTGGGTAAAGTGTCTTGCCCAAGGACACAACGGCGGAAGCGGGGCTCGAACCTGGAACCCTCAAGTTGCTGACACGTCCACGTCTACCAACCGAGCTATACCGCCCCGAATGGCCCATTCATTTTCAATGGGTAGGAAATTCCAGGAACACTGAATTTTGAGAAAAGGGGAAACATATTTTGCATTGGATATATTGGAAGGGTTTTGATAGGTCGGAATCCGGTTTAAAAACGGCGCAAAATTTTGAGAATTTTGGGTATTGTAAAACTATGAATACATCCAACTATTTGAATGGGAATTTTCTGGAAATTTGGTAATACCGTGAATGTTTGAAAACATTGATAGAAGTACAATTGTTCTAGATGATATGAATGGGTCGGTGTTGGAATTTTTGGAATCGGTTGAAGAATGTTGACATAGTAATAAGTTTAAATGGAGAATGAGTATTTCGGAATTCCTGAAATTTCGGGAAAGGGGGAATTTGTTGGAAAAAAAATAAGAGCATTTTTTGTTCCAACTAAGAAAAGAGTTTTGAAGGTGGACCGCTCAAAAACGGTTGAAATATCTAGATTGTAAAAACTTTCCAGCAAGAGGTAAAAATGGGGCTTGTATATATATATATATATATATATATATATATATATATATATATATATATATATATATATATATATATATATATATATATATATATATATATATATATATATATATACAGTGGGGCAAAAAAGTATTTAGTCAGCCACCCATTGATTGTCAATGGGTGGCTGACTAAATACATATATATTTTATAAATGTTTATTTACATACTTTAATTGTTTCCAAACGGTGTCTGTAACACAGCAGTAAAACGGCTGAGTAAACAAAACAGAAGTCATGGTCATGGACCCACAAGCTGCTCTCCAATCAGCTAAACAGACTCAATAACTCCACGGCGACGTTTTAGTGAATTTACAATACAACAATACAAACAGAATGCCATCGTAAGTTATTAATGCTAACAGGCACTTGTAAACGCGTTAGCTCATTCGCTAAAGCTAACAAAGCTGGCTTGATTACATTAAAACAGCACATCGAAATGACACCTCCGCTCCAAACAGGCTAACCTCCTCCAACCTCCGAGGACAAAGCTACGAACTATGGGAGACTTGGCTGCCGCTCCCAGTCTGTGGAACGCTCTCCCTGACCACCTGAGGGCACCGCAGACTGTGGATGCTTTTAAAAAAGGCTTAAAACCCCTTCTTTAAAAAAATAAATAAAATAAAAAGCCTTTTTATAGATATATGCATACTAGTTATAGCTATTAGGCTGTTCTAGTTTTTATTTTTATTATATTTTTATTATTATTATTATTATTTTTAATACACTGTAGCACTGTAGCACTTTGAGGTTGTTTGCTCAATGTAAAGTGCTTTTTACAAATAAAATCTATTATTATTATTATTATTATATGCTTGAAAACACTCCTACACGCATCACACGTGATGGTTTCGTAACCACAAATTGTTTGAGTTACTTTGTCAAACTTACAAACGTTGTTCGTAGTGATGAACGAAGAACCTGAACTTAGAATTTGTCTGTTTTTACAAAGCCAATAAACTTTAAGCTCTTCCGGTTCAGCATTCTCATGTCGGCAGTTCGCCATTTAGAGTGTTTCCTCAAACCCGCCGCATTGGTGAAATCCGCAACTGCCACAACACATTAATTTAGGGCACGTTGTTCGGAGTGATGAATGAAGAACCCGAACGTAGAATTTGTCTGTGTTTTTACAAAGCCAATAAACTTTAAGCTCTTCTGGTTGAGCATTCTCACGTCGGCAGTTTGCCATTTAGAGTGTTTCCTCAAACCGCCGCATTGGTGAAATCCGCAACTGCCACAACACATTAATTTAGGGCACGTTGTTCAGAGTGATGAATGAAGAACCCGAACGTAGAATTTGTCTGTGTTTTTACAAAGCCAATAAACTTTAAGCTCTTCCGGTTGAGCATTCTCATGTCGGCAGTTTGCCATTTAGAGTGTTTCCTCAAACCCGCCGCATTGGTGAAATCCGCAACTGCCACAACACATTAATTTAGGGCACGTTGTTCGTAGTGATGAATGAAGAACCTGAACGTAGAATTTGTCTGTTTTTACAAAGCCAATAAACTTTAAGCTCTTCAGGTTCAGCATTCTCATGTCGGCAGTTTGCCATTTAGAGTGTTTCCTCACACCGCCGCATTGGTGAAATCCGCAACTGCCACAACACATGAATTTAGGGGCGACACGGCGTGGTGGGTAGAGGTTCGTGCGGGTTCGCTCTCCCGCCTCTTGCCATCCAAATCACTGCCGTTGTGTCTTTGGGCGGGACACTTCACCCTTTGCCCCCAGTGCCGCTCAAACTGGTGAATGAATGATAGGTGGTGGCCGGAGGCTGTGGCTACAAATGTAGCTTACCACCACCAGGTGTGAATGTGGAGTGAATGAATGATGTTCTCTGTGAAGCGCTTTTTGAGTGTCAAGAAAAGCGCTATATAAATCGGAATCCATTATAACCCTTTTGAGCAGGACCGCTGTGGACGGTTATACCTCGGTACAAGAAGTACGTTACATTTCCAACCCGCAGTGAGAAAACATGTCCAAAAGATGGCGCCATAGCACAAAAAAAAATTTCAGCGTCTGGGTGTGACATGAAAATGATTTGCTGAATACAAAACGAGAAAAATCCATAAATTAGTTGCACCATTTTATAAGACGCTTGGTTCAAAGCGTTGGAAAATAGGGTAATTATAATTGATTTGACTTGACGCTGATTTAACGACATTCCTACCTAGTAAGAGTTATATATTATTGTTTGCCAGGCAAATATCTGGTGAGTTTCCCACCTTGTTGTGACCCCTCCCCCTCTGCTTTGTCGTCACGGAACAGAACGTAGAGGTGTCTCGGATGTCCGAGGAGGCTTTGCTAACAGTGCCAGCCCACCAATGAGGCCTCACTCTGTAAGCCTCCTCTCATTGCACACTCTGTAACCCTCCTGACGCACACCTTTCCTCTCATTGCACTCCTCTCTCACACGTCATGATGCTGACTGGAATCCAGTTCATTTTTCATTGTTTTCAATAATATCTTCTCCCATTTTTGGAGAATAAATGGTGAAGGTTTATTTTTTTTTGTTTTTGACCGGAAGCCGAACAGCCAAATGTGAAGCAATGGTATAAATACTGTAGTACTGCGAGTAATGACGTTTTTGTGTGTAGTTTGTTCTCATCAAGCCACTTAATAGTGTAGGAGCTACGACACTTTAGTTTTGCTACATTGCACAACTTTTGTTTGCCTTCAAATGTTCCCCCTCTGCTACTATTGTGTTGTTTGCTACTAAATGTTGTCAGCTGTCTTTTACGCCCACGATGAAGGAATATTTCTGTTGACTGTTTCTAAATAAACTTGACTTTAACCCGCCACTTGTTTTTAAGCACACTCTGGTCAAAGTCATTTTGTGCACGTCACTCCACATTCTACTTTGTTCTTGTGGACTATCTCAAGTATTACTTTGCCTTCTACCACATTTTATGATCCTGCTGCATGCTTCCACCACTTGGGCACAGTCCATGTCTGCCTGGTCCACCACAGCTTTTGTATCATGATACAACACTTAATCCTTGGCACTTTTCTGACTCTGTGGATTACTTTTGATTTGAGTTGGCAGTCATCAATTACTGTCAGGAAGAGGAATCGCAAATACGACACTTTTTCCCTTCATGATTGATCATCAACTAGAGAGAGTTCACTGTTCATTTTGTGGATTATTTTAAGTCTTATGAAAAATATCTTATGCACATGGAAGAGCTATCAAAATAATTGCATGACACATTTTCCAATCCCGTTTGGTGATCTACTAGAGAGTTCACTGTTCATTTTGTGGATTATTTTAAGTCTTTAAAAAAAATTCTTAAGCACATGGCTGAAAGACCTATCAATATAATTGCATGACACATTTTGCCTTCACGTTTGGTCATCTACTAGAGAGTTCACTGTTTGGTGGATTATTTTAAGTCTTTTAAAAAATATCTTAAGCACATGGCTGAAAGAGCTATCAAAATAATTGCATGACACATTTTGCCTTTACGTTTGGTCGTCCATGAGAGAGAGTTCACTATTTTGTGGATTATTTTAAGTATTTTGAAAAATATCTTAAGCACATGGTTGAAAGAGCTATCAAAATAATTGCATGATACATTTTGCCTTTACGTTTGGTCATCTACTAGAGAGTTCACTGTTTGGTGGATTATTTTAAGTCTTTAAAAAAATATCTTAAGCACATGGCTGAAGGAGCTATCAAAATAATTGCATGACACATTTTGCCTTCAGGTTTGGTCGTCCATGAGAGAGAGTTCACTATTTTGTGGATTATTTTAAGTATTTTGAAAAATATCTTAAGCACATGGTTGAAAGCGCTACCAAAATAATTGCATGATACATTTTGCATTCACATTTGGTCGTCCACTAGAGTGAGTTCATTGTTCATTTTGTGGATTATTTTAAGTCTCTTAAGCACATGGCTGAAAGAGCTATCAAAATAATTGTATGACACATTTTCCCTTTACATTTGGTTGTCAATGAGAGAGCATTCACTGTTTTTTTTGTGGATTATTTTAAGTATTTAGAAAAATATCTTAAGCACATGGCTGAAAGAGCTATCCAAATAATTGCATGATACATTTTGCGTTCACATTTGGTCATCTACTAGAGAGTTTACTGTTTATTTTGTGGATTATTTTAAGTCTTTTGAAAAATATCTTAAGCACATGGCTGAAAGAGCTATCAAAATAATTGTATGACACATTTTGCCTTAACGTTTGGTCATCTACTAGAGAGTTCACGGTTTTGTGGATTATTTTAAGTCTTTTAAAAAATCTTAAGCACATGGCTGAAAGAGCTATTTTGTGGATTATTTTAAGTCTTTTAAAACATCTTAAACACATGGCTGAAAGAGCTATCAAAATAATTGCATGACACATTTTGCCTTCACGTTTGGTCGTCCATGAGAGAGAGCGTTCACTGTTCATTTTGTGGATTACTTTAAGTATTTTGAAAAATATCTTATGCACATGGCTGAAATAGCTATCAAAATAATTGCATGACACATTTTGCCTTCACGTTTGGTCATCTACTAGAGAGTTCACTGTTCATTTTGTGGATTACTTTAAGTATTTTGAAAAATATCTTAAGCACATGGCTGAAATAGCTATCAAAATAATTGCATGACACATTTTGCCTTCACGTTTGGTCGTCTACTAGAGAGTTCACTGTTTGGTGGATTATTTTAAGTCTTTTAAAAAATATCTTACGCACATGGCTGAAAGAGTTATCAAAATAATTGCATAACACATTTTGCCTTTACGTTTGGTCGTCCATGAGAGAGCGTTCACTATTTTGTGGATTATTTTAAGTATTTAAAGAAAACATCTTAAGCAATTGGCTGAAAGAGCTACCAAAATAATTGCATGACACATTTTGCCTTTACGTTTGGTCGTCCATGAGAGAGAGTTCACTATTTTGTGGATTATTTTAAGTATTTTGAAAAATATCTTAAGCACATGGTTGAAAGAGCTATCAAAATAATTGCATGATACATTTTGCCTTCACATTTGGCCGTCCACCACAGAAAGTTCAATGTTCATTTTGTGGATTATTTTAAGTCTTTTGAAAAATATCTTAAGCACATGGTTGAAAAAGCTATCAAAATAATTGCATGACACGTTTTCCCCTTTACATTTAGTCACCAATGAGAGAGCGTTCACTATTTTGTGGATTATTTTAAGTCTTTTGAAAAAATATCTTAAGCACGTGGCTGAAAAAGCTATCAAAATAATTGCATGACACATTTTCCCTTCACAATTGGTCCTCCATGAGAGAGTTCACTGTTTTGTGAATTATTTTAAGTCTTTTGAAAAATATTTTATGCACATGGTTGAAAGAGCTACCAAAATAAACTACCAAAGTATGCTAAACTACCAAAGTATGCTAAACTACTAAACTACCAAAGTATGCTAAACTACCAAAGTATGCTAAACTTTACCAATGAGAGAGCGTTCACTATTTTGTGGATTATTTTAAGTCTTTTGAAAAAATATCTTAAGCACGTGGCTGAAAAAGAGAGAGAGTTCACTGTTTTGTGGATTATTTTAAGTCTTTTGAAAAATATTTTATGCACATGGTTGAAAGAGCTACCAAAATAAACTACCAAAGTATGCTAAACTACCAAAGTATGCTAAACTACCAAAGTATGCTAAACTACTAAACTACCAAAGAATGCTAAACTACTAAACTACCAAAGTATGCTAAACTTTACCAATGAGAGAGCGTTCACTATTTTGTGGATTGTTTTAAGTCTTTTGAACAAATATCTTAAGCACGTGGCTGAAAAAGCTATCAAAATAATTGCATGACACATTTTGCCTTCACAATTGGTCCTCCATGAGAAAGAGTTCACTATTTTGTGGATTGTTTCAAGTCTTTTGAACAAATATCTTAAGCATGTGGCTGAAAAAGCTATAAAAATAATTGTATGACACATTTTGCCTTCATAATTGGTCCTCCATGAGAGAGAGTTCACTGTTTTGTGGATTATTTTAAGTCTTTTGAAAAATATTTTATGCACATGGTTGAAAGAGCTACCAAAATAAACTACCAAAGTATGCTAAACTACCAAAGTATACTAAACTACCAAAGTGTGCTAAACTACTAAACTACCAAAGTATGCTAAACTCCCAAGTATGCTAAACTTTACCAATGAGCGAGCGTTCACTATTTTGTGGATTGTTTTAAGTCTTTTGAAAAAATATCTTAAGCACGTGGCTGAAAAAGCTATCAAAATAATTGCATGACACATTTTGCCTTCACAATTGGTCCTCCATGAGAGACTTCACTGTTTTGTGGATTATTTTAAGTCTTTTGAAAAATATTTCATGCACATGGTTGAAAGAGCTACCAAAAAAAACTACCAAAGTATGCTAAACTACTAAACTACCAAAGTATGCTAAACTACTAAAGCATGCTAAACTACTAAAGTATGCTAAACTACCAAAGTATGCTAAACCACTAAACTACCAAAGTATGCTAAACCACTAAACTACCAAAGCATGCTAAATTACTAAACTACCAAAGTATGTTAAACTACTAAACTACCAAAGTATGCTAAATTACTAAACTACCAAAGTATGCTAAACTACCAAAGTATGTTGCCTTCACATTTGGCAGTCCACCACAGAAAGTTCACTGTTCAGTTTGTGGATTATTTAAAGTCTTTTGAAAAATATCTTGAGCACATGGTTGAAAAAGCTATCAAAATAATTGCATGACACATTTTGCCTTCACAATTGGTCCTCCATGAGAGAGAGTTCACAGTTTTGTGAATTATTTTAAGTCTTTTGAAAAATATATTTTATGCACATGGTTGAAAGAGCTACCAAAATAAACTACCAAAGTATGCTAAACTACTAAACTACCAAAGTATGCTAAACTACCAAAGTATACTAAACTACTAAAGTATGTTAAACTACTAAACTACCAAAGTATACTAAACTACCAAATATGCTAAACCACTAAACTACCAAAGCATGCTAAATTACTAAACTACCAAAGTATGCTAAACTACCAAAGTATGCTAAATTACTAAACTACCAAAGTACGCTAAACTACCAAAGTATGTTGAAATACTAAACTACCAAAGTATGCTAAACCACTAAACTGCCAAAGTATGCTAAATTGCTAAACTACCAAAGTATGCTAAATTACTAAACTACCAAAGTATGCTAAACTACCAAAGTACGCTAAACCACTAAACTACCAAAGTATGCTAAACTACCAAAGTATGTAAACATACTAAACTGTCAAAGTATACTAAACTACCAAAGTACGCTAAACTACCAAAGTATGCTAAACTACCAAAGTACGCTAAACTACCAAAGTATGCTAAACTACCAAAGTATGTTAAAATACTAAACTACCAAAGTATCCTAAACCATTAAACTACCAAAGTATGCTAAATTACTAAACTACCAAAGTATGCTAAACTACCAAAGTATGCTAAATTACTAAACTACCAAAGTATGCTAAACTACCAACGTACGCTAAACTACTAAACTACTAAACTACCAAAGTATGCTAAACCACCAAAGTACACTAAACTACCAAAGTATGCTAAACCACCAAAGTATGCTAAACTACCAAAGTATGTTAAAATACTAAACTGCCAAAGTATGCTAAACCACTAAACTACCAAATTATGCTAAATTACTAAACTACCAAAGTATGCCAAACTATTAAACTACCAAAGCATGCTAAATTACTAAACTGCCAAAGTATGCTAAACTACCAAAGTATGTTAAAATACTAAACTGCCAAAGTATGCTAAACCACTAAACTACCAAAGTATGCTAAATTACTAAACTACCAAAGTATGCCAAACTATTAAACTACCAAAGCATGCTAAATTACTAAACTGCCAAAGTATGCTAAACTACCAAAGTACGCTAAACTACTAAACTACCAAAGTATGCTAAATTACCAAAGTATGTTAAAATGCTAAACTACCAAAGTATGCTAAACTACCAAAGTATGCTAAACTACCAAAGTACGCTAAACTACCAAAGTAGATAGATAGATAGATAGTACTTTATTGATCTATCTATCTACTTTGGTAGTTTAGCATACTTTGGTAGTTTAGGGGGGCTAAACTACCAAAGTAGATAGATAGATATATAGTACTTTATTGATCTATCTATCTATCTATCTATCTATCTATCTATCTATCTATCTATCTACTTTGGTAGTTTAGCGTACTTTAGTAGTTTAGCATACTTTGGTAGTTTAGTATTTTACACCTGAACCATGAATTTCCCAGTGTGTCATTGTTTGTAGCGTAAAGTTCATGAAAGACCAACAAAAGAAATGGTATCATCAAACTCCTGCTTGAGAGAAGTTGTGATCTTCCTGTCACATGACCATGGAGAGGAGAGCTCTGACACTCATGTGTTGCTCTTTCTAGAAGGTCAACATCCATCGAACAAGCCAAGACGCCCTGCAGACCGTGCCTGCTCACCTCTGACCCCCTCAGTGACACCCCCAACCTGTCCTCCTGGCGGGCACCTTGTGTTGGCAGCCATGTGACGCACAGTCAAGTCATGTGACACCATTAGAGATGATGTTTGATAAGAAATTATCGAATTCGAGCCTATTATCGAATCCTCTTATCGAACCGATTCCTTATCGATTTTCTTATCGAGTCCAGATAAGTTGTTGTATATGGGAAAAAACACACAATATTTGGTTTAACAAAAGCTCACTTTTATTATATAAGAAAAAAATAAAATCTAATAAATAAATAAATATTGACTGTTACCCCCCTAAAAAATAAAAAATAAATATTGACTGTTGTTACCCAAAGTATATTAAGTGGGATTTTTCAGAAAAACAGATATATACAGTAACACAAAAACAAGCTGTCTCTGTGATCACTATAGGTGTATAAATAATAATATAGTGTTAAATAAAATCAGTCCCTTGGGCACAAAACTGCAAATAATACAGCTCTCCAAAAAGTGCACTTCTGCTGCTATTGGAACATAACTGTTTGTTATGATGCTTTGACATTTTTGCACTTTATTTCTTTATTGAAAGAAAATTCTATGAAGAGAAAAGTTGTTTGCAAATGTGGTTACAATGCTAAAAAATGAAAAGTTAAAGCTAAAAAAAGAAATACACTTTAATGAGTTAAAATCTTTCTTTATAGGGGGAAAGATGTGATGTTATGAGCTAGGGAAAATAACAACTACACTACCCAGCATGCAGCGGGAGTGACGAGCATGCACACACACACACACATATGTTTTTTTCCTA